>NW_004797582.1:117963-144176 GCF_000002075.1 Aplysia californica | reverse complement strand
AGGGGGAATATAGGAATAAAAGGAGAAAGATTGATTACGGTTCATTTGTAATAAGCTTTACTTACTCTAAACACCTTTCCCCCAGACATCATTGGTCGTATTTCTCCCAATACTACGTCATGCACTGAAAAGACGTCTGTCTCTTTTGAGTAAATCTTTTATAAAATAGTAATGAATAGATAGACTCACTGATAGATAGATATTCGATAGAATGATAGATAGATAGATAGATAAAGAGACAGATAGATAGATAGAGAGAGAGAGAGAGAGAGAGATAGATAGAGAGAGAGATAGATAGATAGATAGATTGCTTTTGAACTCTAATTATGCTACGCAATATCATACAATTATGCGTGGGTGGTTGGCGGGTGCTCTTGTGTGGTTTGCTTCTTCTTTCCTAACAAACGTCTGTCTTCCTTAACTCCTCTCCTTCTTTTTTTTGTTTGTTTGTCACTCTCTTGAAACACCTCTAATCTTCTGGCGCTCATATGACCTTATACAGTTGCGAGCGCCGTAAAAAAAACTCCTCTAAAACAACCTATACAATTATGCTTCACAGGACATACTACATAATTTATTTGTAAGTATTTGAACTTTGACAAACAACTCTCAGAGTTTACGCCACGACGTGGTGGAATCATCGCTCGTCAGTTTTTGTGGTTTATGGAGTTACTGGTGCCATTTTAAAGCTTTTACATTTGTCTTGCTTTTGATGAAAAAATATCCATCTTTCTTGAATAGAAGTTAAGATATTTGTGAGGATCACTTGATGTCCGGGGAAAAATAGCTAGAAAATGGCGGCCAAATTTACATTTTTTTATTTAGTGATTTTGATCAACATTATTTTTCAGAAAATCCACACAGAACTGTGTTTTTACATAAGCATGAAAAGTATTGAGCCAAACAACAATTTTTTTAAAAATTGCTCTAAGGGTAAGTTAAAAAAATTCGATTTCTTCGATTGCATGATTTTGACGAGTGTCTGATTTCACCACGATTCTACGTATAATTTCTCCCTGAGGCTTTGGGCTGGTGCTTGGACTTGGAGTCCGCTTCCGTGGATCCTACTTTTTTTTCTTTCCACCGTTGTTCCTTTCTATCTATTCAGTCTCCCACCCGTATTAAATGACCACTATTTTGTCGGCGTGTCGCTATTTACTCAAAATGAGACTTGTTCTTCGTGTGGAAGAAAAGACTATGTTGCCTCTGAGTGACCCGCCTTATATTCGGACTAAGGTTAATGCATCGGAACCCCAAGAACTGCCAGGCCAAAACGTCAATGTGTCTTAGATTAGATATAACCAGCGACATCGGGGTCCCCATCTAAAAATCAATGTAAGCTAAACTTTCATTACTGCCCGTGTTAAAATATCTCCTCTTGCGCCTCATTTTCTCCAACATCTGAGTTATTGTTCCTAAGAGGGCGAGAGAGATAGGTAGAGGGTGAGATAGAAAAGGAGAAAGAGAGAGAGATAAAGAGAGACAGACAGACAGACAGAGAGAGAGAGAGAGAGAGAGAGAGAGAGAGACCAGGAGAGAGAGGGGGGGGATAGAGGAAGAGGTCGAGTGTCAAGATGGGTTTACTCAACCAAGAAGCACACAGGGTTGCAAGGGTTGGGGAGGTGGAGGGGGGGAAAGTAGCCTGGCTTGGGGGGGGAGAGAGACAGGTGTTGCAGCCAAGAAGTTAGTATTCAAAGAATATCGTAATAAAAATTTTTAAAATTTTATAAAGACCATGGTTTAAGATTTCTTCGGTAATCATATTGGCTCTACTAATATCCCGAGGGCTCACGATTTTTATATTACCCTGATATCTATAGATGTCGATAATATCTTGTATGTCACTGCTCTGAACAAACAATACCGGTTCAATGTTGTGCTGAACGTCCTAAGTGTGGTCTGCAGTTCGAGTTTACTTGAGTTTGAGGTATTCTTCAGTAGCAAAAAAGCCGCCTCGGCTTTCCATTTTGGTTCTGTGTCCTTTCTAAGGGTACTGTGTTAATGATTCAATTTATTTCAAATCAGGGCTTTTAATGAAAATCAGCTTAAAACTTTCAGTTCAAGTGGACTTTTCAAAAAACAAAGGCTCAACTTTCCCATTCACATTTTAGCATATACATGTTTCTTCCAGTCTCCCAACAACACTTTTCAGACTGGTGAATGAGTCTATTGGTCTATTTTTTCGATTACTTCACAAGCAAGCCAGTTGGGACCCTATTTATCGTGTTGGCTCTCATAACCTTCATAACCTTTGTCGTCCCCCTGCTGAGGTTCAGACCCAGTTTTGCTGATGCTGTGGCAAATCTATTGGTATGTGACCTATTAGAGCAGCCTCATTAAAATGTATGTTCCACCAAGATCTCTTAAGATCAGGAGATCATTCTCGCATGAGGGCACCTATGAAGGGAAGTCTAAAACTCACTGGGAGTTCCTTTTCTCATCTATCCTGAACTCTCTTCCACATCGTAATACGAATACAAAGCCAGATGTAAAATTTAAAATTCATTGAAAAACACACTTACTGAAATGCCATCTTGAGAACGCTAGTCCTTCTTAATCATAGAATTCTATGTTCACATTGTGATGTGCATATCATCACTGATTATATTGTTTTAGTTTTAGTTAGAGTTTTACGGCACTTGCAACACAATAACGTCATACAAAAAAGGAGGGGGGATAAGTTTTTAGTTTTAGTAGAGGTTTTACGGCGCTCGCAACTGCATAAGGTCATACGAGTGCCAGAAGATTATAGGTGTTACATGAGAGTAACAAACATAAAAAAGAAGAAGGGAAGATAAGGACGATAGATGTTTGATAGGAAAGAAGAGGCAAACCACACCAGAGCACCCTCCAGAAGGGGAGATAAAGACGATAGATTTGATAGGAAAGAAGAAGCAAACCACACCAGAGCACCCGCCAACCACCCACGATTATATTGTGATAGCTGCTTACGTGTTCTTCCCTGAGTACGAAAACGTTTTGGTTCAGTGGAATGCTTTGATAGTTTCATGCACTAATGAAAATTAAATACATTGTTGTGCAAGAAACAAGAGGCATTAATTAGTTAGGACTTCTTTATGAAAGTACTGCAACAAGAAACCACACAATCATCCTAGAGCTTCTAGGTGGCATTGGTAGGTAACCTAGTCGTTAAGCTAATGAACCTATAATTGTGAGATTAAGGGTTCTGGGTAGAGACGGGCGGGTAGCGCTTATTCCTTCCCGAGCGAGAAGACCGACTGACCTATTTCTCGCCGAGACCGGTCCCGAGAACGAGAAATACTGCCCGTCTCGTGTCTCGGGCAATGCTTCTCGTCTCGTGACCAATTTCTCTTCTCGCCCCACAGTTCGAGCCACTCGTTCAGCAAGAAGGCCGGCCGTGGCCGAGATTTCTCTTCTCGCCCCACAGAACGAGCAGCTCGTTAAGCGAGAAGACCGTCGTGGCGGGGATCTAAACTTAGATTAGAAACTAGGCTAGCCCTGTTGCGCTGGCGCAGGCGGTGAAGGAAGGTAGGGAGACAACCTAGGCCTAGGCCCTGATCAACTCCCCACTCGCCTCGTCTCGCCACCCTTTCCCCTCCCTTTCAGTTTCCCACACAGGACGGCACGGTGATGGGTGGCACTGTCTGCGTTGTCATTTCTCGCCTCTCACTCTCGTTACCGTTACTCGTTATGTCAAGCCAACGGGCAGTATCACGTCTCGGTACCGAGCAGAAGTTTAGTGCCCGGGCAGTGATGGGAAGGCCGTTACTCGCGAGAAACGAGACTCGTCTCGTCTCGTGCCCGCCCCTAGTTCTGGGATTCAAGCCTCTGCTCAGTCTGACCTCGTGTCCTTGGGAAAGGCACTTTACACGAACTACCAATATGGCTTGTTCCTTTCAGATATGGACATGAAACTCAGAGGTCCTGCTTCTTCAATGACTTACTAATGTTGGCAAGGGTGTTAAACCTATACCATTTCACCATTTTCACCCAGAGCTTCTACATTAAAAGCTGGGTCACGTAAGGTTATTGATCCCAAGCTCTTTACACATGCGCTAGAGCATCTGTTTAAGTAAAGTTGACCTCAATACTGATGGAGAGTACCTCAAAGATCTGCGGGTCATCGACGTAGTAAGTCTGTGAAAATTAGGAACACAACAAAAAACTCAACAAACAAAGCAGAAAAAAACATAACATTGAGAACAAGACACACAAATCCATGACCCAAGTATGTGAGCCATTCTCAAAAGGACTACATTAAAAATGTGCATCTGTTGGTTTTTGTTCACAAGCCTTTACAGTGGGTAGCAAGTCATATGAGGTTTCACAAACAAAACATGATGAAACCAAAATAGAAGCCTGCAAACTGCACCCATCCACAAGTGGAACTGGGCTATTGAAAGCTCAAACTGTGACAAACTTATTTCTGCCAGAATTGTTCTGATATCTTCTTCATAATCTAACTCCTACGGACCTAATAAAGACAGCGCTTTACAAAAATTGTTGACATTTATAGGATAAAATTGTGAACTCTGGTCAATTTCTTTTCAAATAGTAAAAAATATGCTCGTTTCTCAGGCAGAAAGTCTTATTTTTATACAACACTACTTTTGTATTTTTTGTCATGGATTGAGGAAAAGTGACACTCAATCCATGCTAGGTTGGGTTGGGTTTTTTTCAGATTGGCTCACACATCAAATTTTGAGTTCAATTAGGCAGAAACAAACAACTGGCAATACCGTTATAAAATTAATATACCTGGAACTATAAAAATGGTATAAGTATAAGTAAAAAGGGAGAATATGTGTGTGAGCCTAAGAAAGGTACCAAAAGTCGCCACAGACCATTTTGAGCTACAGGCTGATAATGACCAAAAAAATCACTTTTTTGACCAAAACGGGTTTCCATTAAAAAAATGATAGTTCCACCATTTTTTATGTTAAACACATTTCATTGATTTGACTTCAAAATATTTTATTTTGAAATATTTTGAGTATTGGGTGTGTTTTAAAAAAGATAACGAAAACTGCTTTTAAAAGGTGTTAAAATCTGTTCTTGAAGCATGTTGTCTCTTCCCCGCTATGTTTTACAATTGAATTCTAATCATGATATTGATGTCAACAGAATGCGGAATTGGAAACGAATTTTCCATGAATAAATACATTAGAAACAATTAAACCATCAATTTTTTCAAGTTTGTAAGTGTTCTAAATTTAAAAGCTAATTTTCTCAAAATTAGATATTTATACCCTACCTCGCAAAATGTGCAATATCTAAAAAACTACTTGAGACATCTCAAAAATTAAAACACCACTGTGTTCAGCATTGAATGTCCTATTGGGTACAACCCTTACTGAAAATGGTTAAAATCCAACTTTTGATTTTGATACCTTTCTTTAGGCATACACACATAGATCTATATGAGATTAGCACACTACTTGTTAGAGATCAACAATTTCCAAAAGTTTAAAGTGAGATTTTTTTAGAAAATATATTCATATGTGTGTGTGTGTGTGTGTGTGTGTGTGTGTGTGTGTGTATGTGTGTGTGTGTGTGTTTGTTCATCTGGATAAAGGTACCAAGACCGTTTCGAGGTACAGGCTGATAATGACCAAAAAAAAACACCAAAAAAACCCACTTTAAAAAAAATGAAAATGTGTATCGACAAAAAAACAAAAAAACTAAAAGTTCAATTTTTTCACAATGTGTTCAAAGGGTTTTCATGGATGTTACTTTTAAATATTTTATTTTGAATTATTGTAAGGTTAGGGTAATAAAAACAAAAAGTTTTGAAAACTGCTTTTAAAACGTGATAAAATCTATTTTTGAAGCATGTTTCTTTCTCTTCCCTGTTATGTTTTATCATTTAATTCTAATCATGATATGGATGTAAACTGAATGCCAAATTGGAAATGAATTTTTCATGAATAAATACATTAGAAACAACTGAATCATCTGTAGGGTTATTTTTACAAGTTTGTATGTGGTCTCAGGTTTGTTAAACTTCAAAGCTCACTTTCTAAAAATTATATCTTTATACTCTCCCTTGCAAAATGTGCAATATAAAAAAAAAATGTAATCAATGTGTTCAGCATTGAATTTCCTATAAGGTACAATCATTAACTCAAAATGGTCTAAATCCGACTTTTGGTACCTTTATATATATGTGATTTTGTTAGACCAAAAACTGTTAATGTTAGATCATCAATAAAATAAAATTCAAGTCAGTAGTGATCGGTTTTACTTAGTGATACTTGGCCCTCAACAGTACAGATTTGCCTCTGAGGTGGTAGGCCCTTGCTAGAAAACTACAAACTGGTCTAAGAGTACTTGGAACGAAAAACGACGAGCCTTATTAGACTAAAGAAGAAAGTATCTGCACAGCGTCTCTTTTTCCGGCAGTTCTTTCATTAGGTGAAGAACTTTCAGAATCGGTGCACCTATTTTAAAAAAATTTCTTTAATAACTAATTTAGTGATGTGATTGTCAGTATCAGGCTTCATATCAAAAGAGAGCTTCGAATATAAGATTAAAGAGTTAGATAAAAAACAGATATCACAGATGTTTTAGAACAGGAACAGGCACTGAAACAAAAGGGGAAACAGGCTGGGCATGTAGCAGGACGAAGAGGTGGACCTACTGCAGTTATAGGAGTATAACCAAACATGAAGCAATCAGCCAGGGTTTAAATATGTTAAAGATAGAATGAGTGGCCAAGGACAGACTAGCATGGCAATGACTTCTCACTGCCTTGTGTATCTGACAATACAGAGAGAGAGAGAAAGCAGTACATAAGAATGCAGCAAGACCTTCAGATGACAGAAAAGCAAAGAGGTGAACGGAGTGACACTTAAGACACAGACAAAAAACATACAGCAAGGAAGAAGCAGCAAGACAGAGGGCAGCTGTGCAGGGCTACATCCAGCAGCAAAAAGGATGAAGCCTCCAATAGATTAGACTAAAAACGTTAATTATCAGGAGCTACATACCTTCAACATGGACTGCCTTGTAACATCATGCTTGTTGTCACAAATTGGGCAAAACTCGTTCAGAGTTTTCATTCTTTGTTGCACAAAGTCATGAAGCTGGACACAGAAACAAAAAATGAATTTTATTTATTTATACAAAGTCAAGCAAGATTTGCCATCATGTGCAGAACAGACCATCATATGACAAGATACATGGAAATAAAAATTCACACTCTAAATTTTCATAACAATCTGTAAAGAAACCCCTTCAAAATAACAAGGGACAAACTTCACAAAACCAAAGACATTATGTCATTGCAACCAGTACTGAAGGCACGAATAAGCTAACAGGCATGCAAAATTATTATAATAGAATGCTAACATGACTTCGCACACCCAAAAAAGAAAAAAAAAAGTTTAAAATTTGACCCCCCCTCCCAATATACCTCAGATTATATGAGCTGGAAGCTAGGCACTTCAATTACAATACTAGTACAGAATTCAAAATAACCATTACTCTAAGAAAGTAACCCAGAAATCTTTAGTAAAAAGGACTCAAAAGCATACTTCCTTTCTCAACAAAACTGATAAACCACATCTGCTAGAAATATTCATAACAGCTGTAGGCTACACAATACAAATTTGTAGACATTGTAATCATCAAATTACAGCCAAAATCTAATCAACTGCGTTTTTCACTGCAAAACCTGGATTTAAATACATAATTCTTTTATCTAATGCATTTTTAAAAACCACATAAACAGCACGATGTGAGTTCATGCTAAGGGATATACCCACCTGAAGAAGAAAACCTCTCTCCAAACTAGGGATTTCCTTTGGGTCTGATGTCACAGGGGTATGCGGTTGCACATACAGTTCACTTTCCACTCTGGGAATATAAATGTAAATGACGTACAATATCACAACTGCCACGAACGACAGACATGTGGACAAAAAACTTTTCTAGAAAAGTAAGACTTTACGAAAAGACCAGAAATTCAGTCAAACCACAATTGTACACAAAAGGAACAGTATTAACCGTTCAAGGGATACTAACACAGCAGAAAGCTTACTTTTACATAGAATACTAAAATAAAACTCAGACTGGTATTGCAGATACTCGTTCTACTTCACTTTCAATTCAAACCCATGTTAAATCAGCTACAACACAATAATCATTATGCATTCAGAAAAATGTAAAATAAACTTAATGTTTTGTATTGGAGGCACTGGTTCTTTATCTCTCTAAATTTAGATGAAGGTCAATCACCTTAGCTAACAAAATACTGTTTTCAGACAGAATACACAAAACATTAAAACCAACTCACCTGAACCCTGTCAAAAGCAGCTCGACAGCTTTCTGCTTATCACCTTCAGCCACCGTAAAGGCAGCCTGAGCATCTTCCAGTCTAAAGCCCATTTGAAAAATCTCAGCCAGAGAGTTGTCCTTGCCACTAGATTTGATAAACAATACGTGTAAGAAAATTCACAGTAATAAACAAAACACAACTATGCCTGTTTTATTTCTCCACCCCACCCCCCCACAACACAAAAAAATGTCCAACACCAGCTCTTGAAAGCTCCAACTTCTTAACTTCTTGACTTTCAGGTACTTGCATAATGAGGAACTGCTGAAACAACTAAAAATCTGCACCATCAAAGGCATGCTACAGGTAAAGAAGTACTGCATTATAGGGAGACTACCATTCATCCGCCCTTTATTTTGGCAACAAAGTGATTCATTGCAACATCATGTAACACTGCTAAAAATAAGTCAATGACCTTGACCAACAGGACAATATAATTTTTGTTAGAGTTTTCAACTCATGCAAAACGCATCCCTCTGCTGATTCTTGCATAAAATACTGAACACAAGCATGAAAAAAATTGTGCCCTCAATACACCACAAAACCCCAAAGACAAACATTTATCAAGAACAAGTTATTACAGTTCAAAGTTTTATTTTGGTGTACCAAAGTTATTTGTTTATTCACAATCTCCATGTCAGAAGAAAAAATGGGTTAATCTGATGTTTTTTACTCACCTTGCAATTTCAAAGTCAAAACATTTACGTGATTTTCTTGCAACAATAATGATATACATATAAGTGTGCATGCCTGTGTCCGTCTTTAGCAATATTTATAAAAACAAATAGCGGAAAGCCTCAAGTCATAACATAATGCCAATCTCTTTATGAATCCAAACTTTTAACAACAAAGTGCTAATTTGTAGTTTGTCCTGCCTTTTCAGGCATATACTAAAAAATACACTACACATCTAGACATGAGTAGCAAATTGTAAAACAATGTACAAACCATGCAGTCTGAGGTAGAGTCTTGCTGACAGCATGTTGTACTGCTTCGTTATCCAACTTTGAAAACTGCTCTCGACAGAATGTTTCAATAATCCTTAAAGAAAAAACAAGGAGAAACGTGATTCATCTAACAGGCTCCACCAAGGAGAGTTTCATGTCACAAAATATGTTGCATCAAAAAAAAATTTGTTTAAACAAGCTTATTGAACAGGAATAACATTTTTTTCTACTTGTTAATACACAAACACCCCCTCCCCCCACCCTCCCCAACAATGACATCCTTATTTCTACCACCACTATTTCTTTTCAAGCAAAAATTAAGAACACAACATTGAGTTGAAATTACACTTTTTTTTTTTTTAAAGAACCATTGGGTAAAGTTTTGTTTGAAAAGCAAACGTCTTACATAACAAGTTTGGCTATAAAACAAATTTTACCATACATATTACATTATAATTGTATACTTACTTTTTAAGCTGTGAAAGGACTACGGAACTTGAACATGACTTCTGTAATACTTCAATCTTCATAATATCTAAAAGAAAAAGAGAAAGAGAAAAGATTAATGAAATCAACTATTTTGAGAAAAACACACAAAAATTGTTATATGGAAACAAGCTCTAAACAGTCATTATTTATCCTGTGGACCCAAGCACAAACATGAATCAACCAAAGGAAGATCAGGTCCTGTAAATTTAGGAAGGCGGTGCTCAATGGGTTTCAAAAGTCCTTATTCCTTTCGTAATGTAAGTAACAATATAACGGTTCAATTCATACTCAAGCAAAACAGAACGTGATCTGCAAACCGCACTGCTGCAAACCACACTGCTACTCTCAGTGTACACAAAAAAAAGTTTGAGGACAAAAACAGGATACCAAATAAAAATTTCGTCGACAGACTTGTTGCTAACAATTCTATCACATGCTTTCTATTTCAAAAGCAAAGTAAGAGAAAACACTTACACACGCTGAAAGGATAACAACACGAAATTTAGTGGCCAGACATTTGAATTGCCGGGTTTTTTTTCTTTTTCAAGTTTTTCCAAAACCCTTCCTACATGGTTTCATTGTCAAAGCAAAGACTTCATACACAAAAAAACACCAATCCAAAACATGCTTGCTTACTTTCTTACTTTACCCGTCCTCTTGTACCTCTAAGACGTCGAGGGGAAAAAGAGCTTTTTGTCTCTAGCAAAACATACAAGCCCGTCAAAGACAGTTTTTGAATGTAAGTTTCACATTAAAATTTAAATTCTACTTTTTGTACAGCAATGTCAATCACTAGTCTAGTGACCCTTAGCAAAGAGAATATGATTATGCTTACCATTTGCCTCCAGATACAATCTCTGGTTCAAACACAGACGAACAACCACAGGCTCCTGGTAGACAAGACCCCAAGCTTCTGCCACGCTTTTCTATAAATTGTAATAACACACACAGAAGTATAAAAAGAAGACCAAAAACAAAGCCACATATGTTAATCAAAAAGGAAATAAAATATAACAGATAAGACCATACAAATTTGCCACAAACTACAATGTAGAGAGAGAGAGAGAGAGAGAGAGAGAGGGGGGGGGGAGACGATGGGAGGGAGAGAGAGAGAGAGAGAGAGAGAGAGAGAGAGAGAGAGAGAGAGAGAGAGAGAGAGAGAGAGGGGAAGGGGGGGGGGAGGATGGGAGAGAGAGAGAGAGAGAGAGAGGCGGGGGAGGATGGGAGAGAGAGAGAGAGTGAGAGGAGGGGGAGGATGGGAGAGAGAGAGAGAGAGAGAGAGAGAGAGTGAGAGGAGGGGGAGGATGGGAGAGAGAGAGAGAGTGAGAGGAGGGGGAGGATGGGAGAGAGAGAGAGAGTGAGAGGAGGGGGGGGGTGGGAGAGAGAGAGTGAGAGGAGGGGGATGATGGGAGGGAGAGAGAGAGAGAGAGAGAGAGAGAGAGAGAGAGAGAGAGAGAGAGAGAGAGAGAGAGAGAGAGAGAGAGAGAAAGAGATGCAGTCTATATTTTGTCATGCTTCTTCATATGAAATAGTTTCTGAATGAGGTGCCTTCAAAGTATCACCCAGACTATAGCTATTGACAATATTTCATGCAGATCTTTGCATCTTTAGACAACCTGTACAAATTTAGAAAATGGGTAAATGTGTTCCAACATATCTTTACCTGGCACTTTAAAAAACATGTGAAAATTGAGTGTAGAAAAATAAATGAAGGGGCAGATTGACACAAAAGAATAAAAGTCTAAAAAAATATATACTTCACTCTTTCCTGGCCTAAAAGTTCTGTACCTATTCTGCCAACATTTCAAGTAACTAGACTGAGTAGTTGGAGGGCGCCACTGATAGGTTCTACTTTGAAGTACTATTCCTTTTTCCAAGTGTTTCTCTGTTTTGCTTCTTCACGGCTCTGACCAATTGTTATTGCATTGATTTGCATTTCTTTTTTCTTTTTTTTTAGATAAGTGTTTTACAGCGCTCGCAACTGCATGAGGTCATATGAGCGTGCGGGACACATTAAACATTTTTATTTGGTAGGAAATTTTTTATTTTGCCCAGGTGGCGGCCAAAGCATACTCTCATCAATTTTAGACCCCCAAGGGATCTTTAACGTGTATAGCTTGCACACAAGACCTTCAACATTATTCTCCCTTGTTCGAGAAGGCTAGGTGTAGACCTTTCCTACCAGAAAATCAGGGGTGTGGCTGAAAGACAGCAGTAAGAAGCAGCCAAGGGGTAGCAGTTGAAAGGCTGCAAAAAGAGTCAGGAGCCTAGAGGAGGAGACAAAGGAGGTGAGGGGGTGGGGGCAGAAAGTGGAGACAAAAGCAGACGACAGACCATTGCTTGAGAGCAGGAAAGGGGGTAAAAGGAGACAATTTTAGAGAAGAAAATCTTTCGGTCACTACCCGAATTCGAACCCGGGACCTTTGAATGAGAGGCGAACACCTTAACCTCTAGGCCACAAGAGCCCCCCTTTGCATCTCTTTATTCACATGCAAATAAGCGAAAACAAGGCTAGGGTGGATGACACGGGGCAAATTCTGACTAAGGCTCACTTATTGACTCCACAAACTGAAACTAAAAAAAGGGACATTTCACAAACTCAGTTGGTATCAGGCTGAGTATGGTGCAGATTCAAATCCACAATAAGGTCATTTTTCAATTTGGGTTGTATGGCGAGTTTCTAAGGCTCTTTACCCACTTAGGTTGGTCCTATAAGAGGCAAACATTAACTTCAATGGTCTCAACACTCAAACAACTTTACAGCTCTGTAAAGGGCACTCAGCTCCTATAATTGTCAATTCTTTTAAACTGAAAAGCGTATAAATGGAGACAGTGGCTTGGTAGGAAAGAGAGAACAGACAGGGGAAAAATTTAGTCACCACAATGTAAATATGAAAACCACTTAATTACTCATGGCACAAAAAAATATATACTTTTATGTACAAGCACAAAATATTTACCTCCAAGCTCGCAGTTGATACAAAAATATCTATATCCATTTCATTGATGTCATCAAATGATCTGGAAAAAAAACATGCCATACGAAAAAATTAGCAGTTGTACAAATTATTATAATCAAAGCAAATTAAACTAATGAATGGACCAGTAAAGAACAATCAAATCCACCTTCCACCCTTTCATAAAAAAAAAAAATAGAATAAAACTGTCCAAGAGAACCATCTGTCTGAGGTTCTAAGATGACCATTTTTCTCCTCGACAATGGGAGGTCATCTTCGACAGATTGGACTGTATGGTAAGCAAATAAGGTTGAAACAGACAACTCTCAAAGCAAAATAGAAGAACAAAAATCTGTAAGAGGCATATGCGCAAACATTTCCTTTATGGTTAACAATAAATGTGAATTTTATTTAATTCAATAAAGTATGGAAGGGACAAAATCGTTTTGATCTTACTGTCATTGAAAAAAAAGCATTGCAGTTCAAACTCTGCCACAAGATGCCATGATAAAAGACATCTTGTCTGTTAAGGAGGGAGATACACCTGATAAAATGCGAAATTACCGAATCACGAATTAGTGGTTCATTTCTAGTTAATGGGGAGCGGCTATTATTCTAGTTTACTTTGTTTTTAAATTTTCAGAATCTGTTAATTAGTTTTTATTTTACAAATATTTTTCTGAACCTAGGTGTAAGCAGTTGATGTGATTTTTACTGTGTTTACCCTAGCAACGAGTTTGTTTTAATAATAATAATAATAATAATAGATAGCATTTGTATAGCGCATATCCCCGCTCAACAGCAGGCTCTATGCGCTTTACACTATATTATTACCCCAGCAGACCATAGAACACTCCCAAACATGCTCAGCTTCCCGGGAAGCATACAGTGCGAGCAGCCGATTAAGCGCTCAAACACTAACAAACTGACAAGATCTTTCGCTGTCTATAGCCGGGTACCCATTCCCACCTGGGTGAAGTGAGGAAAATTCGTGTAAAGTGCCTTTCCCAAGGACACAACGTCGGGCCCTTGACGGGATTCGAACCCACGACCTTACGGTTGCGAGTCCGAGAGCCTAACCACTAGGCCACAGACGCCACATTTTTGATTTTGTAGGGGAAAGCTGCGCTATTTGCATTGTCAAAAATTGTTCCAAATAATGAACTACTCCCTTTCAAGGCTGAAATTCAACATTGTAAACATTGGGAAGCGAAACAAAACACTTGAAACTAGAGGTGTGCGAGTCCAGCATATTAAGATTCGAGTCCCGACTCGAGTATCTGCTCTGGACTCGAGTAATTACTCGAGTAATTACTCGAGTCCCACGGCTCTTAAGACTCGAGTTATTACTCGAGTAATAGTATCCCGAAAGGGAATTTTAGTGGGTTTCAAAAAAGGTTTTGTTGAATATCGGACAGAAAATAGAGTGCATTCCTAGGAGGGAGCTTGAGTAGGCTTATGGCAATTCTAGACATATGCTGTTTATACCGTATTTATTTTATTTTATCTTAGGAAGTGGCTATTCTCACCCCAGGTGAGAATAAAAATGTGATCGACCTCTCACCCCGGGTGAGACTAGCCAGTGTTGGCTATTCTCACCCGCTGTGAAACAAAACCGGGTGTTCCTAATTTCTGAATACTTCCTATCGGTGAGGATGATTAAATAGACAAACCCCTTTTTAAAAAAATGATATTATAACACAAAAGTAAAACTAATTTGGTGGTCTACAATGATGCTACGGCTGTTTCACTTTTAGAATAGAGCCGAACTACCCTAATCGGAATTTTGTTTTGCCCAGAATTCTCGCTATATCTAGGCTACTCCTCTCTCTCTCTCTCTTTCAATGCCCGCAGATAAAATTGCATGTTTTTAACACAAGAGGACTGGAACGTTTGTTTACACGACAGAATTCAATTTTTTAAAAAGTGTAGATCTAGAATTCTGTGGTTTACACTGGGTATCACATCACGGTAAACGCACACATGAAGAGAATAGCCAAAAGGCTCGCTCTCTCACCCCGGGTGAGTGAGAAGCTTACAACTGTTTAACAACTAAGCTAGAATAGAGGTAGTCTTCATCTTATCTTATCTTATTTTTTATTTTTTTTAAATAATTCTTTGTTACAACAGTAAGAATAAAATGTACACAATCTGTAAACCTCAGACAATGCACTTCATAAAAGAAAGAAGTTTGATTGGACATCGTGGGTTTCTAACAGTGGTTTCCTTTTTGCTTTTTTCTGGGGGGGGGGGGGGTTCGATTTTTTCCTTTGGGGAAGGGGTATTTTTTTTTTTTTGTTCCTTTTCCTTCAGTTTTAAAAAATTGCTTATCAGAATTTTTCTTTTATCAATTCTTAACTTTTTTAAAAACCAAATTTTTCTCCTTTTTTCTGTTTTTCCCCTACAGACTCGAGTCTGGACTCGAGTCCTTACTCGAGTCCTTACTCGAGTAATTTACTTGTGACTCGAGTCTGGACTCGCCGCATGTATTACTCGAGTACTCGAGCCTGGACTCGTTACTCGCACACCTTTAGCGTGAGAACAAAATGAGAAAGTGTCTTGCTTTGAGTTCTTGTGAAGTTGAAAATGCCTAGGCCCAGTGGAACCAGACCTAAGAAGAGGAAAGGCTTCTTCAAAAGTAACAATCAGTTTGCATCGAAAAAAAAGGTTATCTGAAGTGGGGTAAGAAGATGTGTCCAGATCAAATGGGTCTGACTCGATTAGTAGACTAGTTCTAGCATCAACGTACAGACTCCAGATCAAAATAGAAATTATGCTCCAACCACTCCAACCTACAGCAGATCAAAGATCAAGTTAGAAAGCCTCTATAGCGGTGACAAAGACTGCTCTAGATCTAGATCTAGTAGTGATAATTCTGATTCTGAGGGGGGAGATCTAGATCTAGATCTAAATCTAGAAAATGACTCTGGTTATAGAATTATAGACTTTGACATTCTCCGAAACCTCGGATCCTGTCTGCCGACATTGTCATAGCACGGCGAGGCTCGTTGAAGAAAAGCGAAATGGGTAGGGGAGTGTCTTTCATTTCATTTGTGAGAACAGAAAGTGTAAAGTTTCAGAGCCATTCTTTTCTGACCCTTCTGTGGCAGCTAAAAGGTGGTCAAGTGGGTCTAGTGGACTTATCAATCACTCGATAAATAGACGGATTGCTCTTGCAATGCCGTACATTGGATGTGGCCTAACTGCCCTGCAGACTTTTTGTGGCATTATGAACTTGCCTCCACCAGTGACAAAGCCATCGTATCAGAAAATAAAAAGCAGTCTTGGTGAAGCTGTAAGATAACATTCAAAATGAGAGCATGATAAAAGCTGCACTATCGAGGTTAGTGCAAATTTTTGGTTGTCGATTTTCTCCGAAAATCTGCAGTTTTAGAGGTTGCGCGCATGATATCTCCCTTATTTTTTTACAGATTTCCTTCAAATTTTCAGCATTTCTTCTTCATTGTTTTTGCCACCTTTTGTCTGTTTTAGATTTTTTATATTCTGCATACTTTTATTTTCATCACTCTTGATATCACAGAATTTTGAGGGGAAAAAAAGCTGACATTTTAGGGCTGATATATTTTTAAAAAATAAGTATATTGAAAATCTACAACAGACAAGAGATGCATTGGTACCTCATTTACTTAGTTTGTTTATGTTGTTTTGAAATTCCTACATTTGTGTTCAGAATCATGCACGCAATTATGTTACCTTTTTTATTGTGAAATTTCAACTTGTTCATGGTTTTGCATTTTTACCACCTTCTCTGAAGTTATATTCAAAAGCACTTATTCTCATTTTAAAGCTTGGTATCTCAGCTGCAATTTAAAGAAAAAAGTAATTGAAAATATTGAAAAATGAATTTTTGGTGAATTTTTTCGTGCCGCCAGTCTTATCAGGTGTATCTCCCCCCTTAATGTGTAATAGGTCACATGCTAACATCTTTTTCAAAAATACATGTAACATCATTCACCATATTAGCCATGCTTTGGTACTCTGAACAGAGGGGGCATACAATACTATTAAATCTTCAGTGAGTTTTTGCAACTACATCAAAAATAAGAACAGATGGATTCTCTACGTCAGAGATTTGGAAAGGACACTTTGGATCCTTTATTTAGAACTATCTCTTACCAATGGATTAATGAAGATGTACATCTCGACATTTTTCTGTCATCATGGTCTATGCTCAACATTCAAACATAGATTTATTTAAGCTTCTGCATTACTTAAAGGGAGAACTATTTTTTTCCATGCTACATTATCATCTTGTAGATCTACAGAGTCAAACCAACAAAAAAGAAACTATATATCTCTTTCAATTTTGTCCTCAGTAAAACTGAAATACAGTCGAACCTGTGTAAGACAGCCACCCATTTTCAAGGAGAAAAGTGGCTGTATAAAGACAGGTGGCCATTTTAGGTAGGACTGATCAAGATGAAAAAAACAAACCATTCCCTTCTGAGGTCCCAACCGAAAGTAGCTGCACTGTTGTTGTAGTTGTTGGTTTGTATTTTGTTTTGTTTTTTTATTTTGTGGCTGATTTTGTCGAGCAAGGGAGACAATCAAATGAAATGTGTCAAAAAGAGGAAAACTGAGTGCCACGTGAAAACAAACACATGGGTCACCACCACTCGGAGAGCGAACGAAGCTTCGGTCAAAAGTTCATGTTGACGTTCATTGTTACTTTGTTATAGACTGGGTAAATAGTGACCATCCATCTCACTTACGATTTGTGTATGAGTTCTGGGCTTATGGGTTATCTATGAGGGATCACAAGCTTACCTCACCAGCAGCTGAAAATTTGTTACCTATTGGTCAACAGTGGGAGGGGTCAACGCAACATGATCGGTTGGAGGGAACTACCTAACAGCAACGACAGGTGATTGGATTATGACGGCTCACCCACAACGCCAGGGGCCAATGCACAATTCATGACAAAACGTAATGGAGTCACTAAGGTGGCCGTCTAAGGCAGGTGTTATTGTTTGGTGTGATAGGGGTTGGGTGTTAAAATATGGTGGCTGTGGTCGTGTTGGACAGGTGGCTGTTTTACAAAGTGAAATTATATAGAAAAAATGCAAGGGGGGAAATGGAAAGTGGCCGTCTTATAGAGTGGCCGCCAAGGCAGGTTCGTTCAACTGTATCTTGTCAACACAAAAAGAAAGTAAACAGTATACATTGGGAGGGGAAAAAATTTGCTTACCGAAACTCTAAGGCCTTGGGTGAGAGAACTTGAGTAAGCATATCCATGTCATTCTTCAGCTGGGGGCAGACCTTTGGTAAGCCAGGAGGGTCATCTAAGCTCTACAAAACAAAAAGGAACAGACGTGTTGAAACGGACGTTTTGCCCCATTAAAAAGCCAGCTCTTTCTTACACCCAAAAAAGCAAGCTAAAAGCTGTTGAAGCAGAAAGAGCTAACCGTGTACAAACTTTAAACTACAAATGACTCTTCAAAACATTTCACAATCTGGATCCAAAACATGAGAGAATCTATGTGAAAATCCATCATAATACATTTGAATTTACCCTAAATGTGGGAACAAAATAAATACAGTTGAGTTAACATAAGAATACTTGCCAGAATAACAAATCACTCTCTCCCAAAAGATAGATTCATTTCAATTGTTAAAATTTTAACATGACTATTTTTCCATATTAATACATTATAAAATAGATTTTATATTCCAATTGACACACATTTTTCTTTGCAATGATGATGAGCATTATAAGATTATATTCTTTCTTTTTAAAAATAATAATTAAAGGATTGAAACAAAACATTTTTTAAAAAATTAATTCAAAATTGCAACACCAAAAAAAGGAAACAAACAGAGCTGTTAAAGTACTTTTAAAAAAGTACTTAAGTACAAATTTAAGTACAATCTAAAAAATGTACTTAAGTACAGTAAAAGTACTTTCCTATAAAATGTACTTGAGTACAAGTACTTTTTTAAAAAAGTACTTACGAGTACATTTTGAGTACTTTCTGCTAATATGCTAAAACACTTCAGCGCTTATGCAAAATATCATATTTTATAACTTATCCAGTATATTTGACAAATTACGCTATTTATTACTAAAAATGTAAACAGTATACAAAGCATTTGAATATACAATGTACGCACTGAACGGTGGAAATGGTCCGTGAAGTTGAACAAAAAACAACCCAAACGAACAGACGCAACTAGTGGGTAAGTGCTATTATGAATAGAACTTGTTTGAGCAAGACAATGTGATCAAATGTAAGTCAGTCCTAGAGGTTGGAAAGTTCCACAGAAAGAGTATCCAAATTGAAAAATGTAGATACAAAGTTGCTCTTAAGAAAACATAAAATTGATGAAAATGGCCCGCATAGAAATGGAAAAGCGCATTGAATTCTTCATTAACAAATCCTCAAGGAATCAATGTAGCCTTAAGCAAAAACCACCCAAAAAAAGTTTAAAAGAAATTTAGGCAGCCTAAAAATTGTTAGATACACATTGAGAACACAGTTTCAGCTTCAATTGATTATAGTGGTCTGACAGATTTTGGTCACACTGTGTAGTCCACGGCGCCAACGGCAAACCAAAAGACAATAGTTTCCTAGAGTCTAGTAAGTGTAGTGTACCGGTAACCAAAGATTCTCTACTGCAGTAGTCTCCGCCTAAGATCCCAGTGCTCGGAAGCAAGGAAAATATGGGATCTTAGCCAATGAAGCCAAGGAAGAATCTACAGTGACCCATGAACTGACGTGACCCCTGGGTGGATTTATGACATATGGCAAGCAAAGAGTGGTCAACCTTGATTACAAATCACAGTGGCATGAGGCATGCCATAAATAATATTATATATACACACTCATTAGCCTATCCTGAGTCTTGAGATCTTTATCTACGTTTATCCAGTTGCCCCTCCCCTTTACCTGTCCAACAATTTTAGCTTTCCATCTCTGATTGAGTCCCCCCCCCCCCCCACCTCCTTTGTCGTTACGCACCATTACGATGTGACCACACTAATTAAAATTCAGGTTGTCTCCCAAATTCGGGAAAAACTGCTTTCAATGGTCAGGGAAGAGTTCACAGTTTGATGTGATCCCGCCTGGAGCGAACGTATAGGCCCTACCCACCCAGGGAGTGATGTAAGTTTAGGTGGTGAGGTCAGATGCGAGTGCGATGTTTGGGGAAAAGAAACGCATCGGTCAGTTCACACCTCAGTGTGATCCCGTCTGGAGCAAACACTGTACCGTTTCATGGAGTTTTACAACACTTGTGATCACATTCACGATAGTGGCTGATCTTTGAGGCGACGGGCCGTTCTTTGATCTCAACTTCTAACTCTTGGCGGTTGATCGGGTTTTTGTTCCGTAAATTATGATCAGAAATGCCTGCTTACCCTTTTATTAAGCTACCAAAGTACTCAAAATGTACTTAAAAAGTACTCAAAAGTACTTTTATAAAAAGTATCGGAGTACAGTAAAAGTACTGGTTTAAAAAATGTACCGGAGTACAGTAAAAGTACCGAAAATTGTAACGTAAGTACAAGTACCGGAGTACTTGTACTCCGTTACTACCAGCTCTGGAAACAAAGACTTACCATAGCATAATACTGATAATAGTCAACATCATCAGATCCCGAGTCTCCTTCCTCATACTCATTAGAATCATCACTCGCAATTTCTTCATTCTCCATGATTTGTTTTGTAAGGCAACCAAATTCAAATTCTTTCACTGTCAGCCTGTAACAGAGAACAGTCAGAAGGGGTGAGTGACTAGAAATGTCGCCGCTGCACTCTACTAGTTTAGTCATTTCAACAAATGATGGTTATTATAATATGAAAACACACATAAAATCAAAGTGCTATATATATACGGTATGTGCCGAAGCCACCATCAGTTCAGAGATGTAAGATGTCATTTATCCTTGAATAAGAGGAGCTCAGAGTTTCTCATCAAGCAGGACAGTATACAAACTTTCTCCATAGGCCAGTGGAGTGACAGTTTACTCTGTGGCTTTCTTCTCTAGCATGCAAATTTTACTTTGCAAACAAAGGAAATTCAGAAAAACATGAACTCCCTCTCTTTAGTTACATATAATATGGCTTATAGTCCAGGGGTGGGCAAACTTTTCAGACCAAGGGCGATGCAGATGAACAAGACAAGACGAAACCCTGTAAAACTGGACATCATGTCAAGGTAACTTACTTTACTATTTTTATCAATTAAGAAAATGGCTCAGACTTTGAGAACTCCACAAAACCTGGTCTCAGCTCAAGTATGTCGAACCTACTCTTGACAATTACGGGTACAAATGACCACTTCTCAACAAGTATTTTTTTAAAATAATGACACGGTCCAACAGGACCTTCTTAATACAAGGTGATCACTTTTTTCCTCAACAATGGGTGGTCCCTTTGGAAAAGTTTGACTGTATGATTAGACAAAAATGTGATCACTTTGTTTAATTTTGTTTCCCTTTTATAGTAATTCCCAGAAAATTTACGGAGGCCATGCTTAGCACCTGGATTATGTAGTTTGTTCATCCCTGATATAGGGATAATATTTTCAGACATTCTTAAAAGTAGAGCGATGGCAAAAATGGTTCTTTCTCCAACAAAAATGACTCAAAAATGGAGAATTAATTATGTAGCCAGCTAGATTCTAGCTAAATTTCACACACAAATTCATTTTATTAATATTGATGTAATGCTGGTTCTGAATTTGAGACATGTTGCAGGCATAGCAGACCATATCCAGGCAGCTGAATGGCAAAAAAAAACCAGGAGGCAGTGCTTGATTTTTTTGCATCTTGCCCACCAGAGGGACACTGTTGCGTCCGCATCCCCATCCCCCCTAAAAATTTGTACACTGAAAACTACACATATTATCCATATATTAAAGTAATATCAAATTCAGAACCAGCGCATCAAAACTAAATCAATCAATCAAAGTATATAACCCAATCCTGAAAGAAACATCTCAATCACTAGACAGAAATCATAATTTATGAGGGTTCTAAAAGGCAATATATGTGTGGTCAACCCATCTACAGCTGTGAATACTGGACGATAACCAAAGATTATAAATGCGAAAATAAAATAGAAGCAACAGAAAAGTGGTTTCTAACATGGATTCAAGAAAGATGAAAATTTCCAGTCTGGACAAATGAAATCAAATGAGGAAGTAGCCTACTGAATGAAAAGGCCAGCTGCTCACTAAAGAAAAAGGAAGAGGCTAGCCGTACTTAATGACGGCTAGACTGGCAATCTAGCCGTACTTATTCTTAATATGATGGCTAGACTGACCATTTACAAAAAATAGGCCTACTGAATTGTAAATATACATTTTTAGTGTGCAGTACCTAAAGTATTTGTATTTGAGACGAAACCAGGTGCCTTAATGAAAGTGCATGTATTTTAAACCTCCTGTTTTCTAATGTTTTAATAGGACCTAGATAAGTACGGCTAGACTGCCAGTCTAGCCGTACTTAAGGACGGCTAGACCATCAGTCTAGCCGTAACTTAATATTGATGGCTAGACTGACCATTTACAAAAAATAGGCCTACTGAATTGTAAATGAAATTTTTAGTTTGCAATGCCTAAAGTATTTGTATTTGAGACATGAAACCAGGTGCCTTAATGAAAGTGCATGTATTTTAAACCTCCTGTTTTCTAATGTTTTAATAGGACCTAGATATCTAAGTACGGCTAGACTGGCAGTCTAGCCGTACTTACCACTTCGAAAGAAAAACTAGGAAGTGAAAATAATTAAACCGTAGATAAATCATCAAAAATTAAGTTTCTAAGAGGACACTAAAACTCAACAAAAAGGCTTTGAACATCCTGCTCTCACAAGAAAAATGGAAGGCGAATGAGGCAGGTATATAGACCCAGATCCACAGATACTGCCCAGAGACCATAATAATAAATTGGAAAACCTGAACAAAGGGTGACGAGGAGACACAGATCTACTCCTCCCCTCTTCTCTCTCTCTCTCTGTCTCTTTCAGAATACTGTCTATCGGTTATAGTCAGTGGTATCAGCTTATTAATGGGAGAAATTTGATTAAATCTTAAAATATATCATGACACAGTCACAGAGCAAAAAACCTAGACTAAAGAATGTGTCCCACGGCTCATGGTAGTATGATAAAAGCAACAGCTCTCAACAAGTTAAAAGTATTTTACCATATTCTATAAATAATTATCATATATTAAATTGTACATAGGCTAGGAATAGTATAGATCTAGATCTAGTGTTATTATTTATTACTGAACTTGCATTTTAGAAGAAGGATAATCTCACGTGGTATTTTGACCTCATTTCAAATTTCACTGGCAACTGTGTTTGCATCACGTGGAAATCTACAATATTATAGACCTATGCCTATCCAGACATTGTCATGATCTTGTTTGTCAAATAATATTCCCATTCCAAAATGTAGATCTAGATCTAGATCTAGATTCTAGATTCTAGATCTAAGAATGGGATAAACAAACAACACAAGCTCGGGTATCTAAGACGAGTCCGTGTCAAGAAAATCAAAGACAAAGAGACTAATAAATAATACTCATTAATACTAGATCTAGAATCTATATTACCATAGCCATATTAAATATAGATCTAGATCTACTAGATTATAGATCTAGAAATCTAGATTTAATTCTAAAAACAAAAACATAGCCTACTCTAGGCCTACCTTTTCGTCGAATTTTCTGCAGATTTTTAGATTGGCTTTCTTCAGACACTCCACTGTGAATCTTGACCGAAATGTGTAGGCCTAGACAGAAAAAAACGCAGTAGATCTATACCGATCTGCCAGTAACTTTCAGGAAATGAAATGAACGGAAAACAGCTCTTTACAATCAGGTCATAGCCTAACAATTTATAACATCCTGGTTGATAACACTCGAGGTCACGAATCGTGAAGTGAAAGTGAAACAAACGTTGGAAACCGACCGACAGGCTGATTGTTGTAAACACTGTGGCTATTTTTAGAAGTTTTGCAAGACGAATAAGCCAGATTTCCAACGTTATTGTTATCTTAATAATATAATGAATGTGTGGTCCTATTCTCCTTTCCTCGTCAACTGTTCACACATGAACCATGCTCCATTATAAATGTATTTTTCTAATAGTGAAATATGGTAAGAGGGTCATAGGCGTAGGGTTATTAATACGAATCAGAAAATAGATCTATCGAATGCAAGAATCTTGCAACACGCGCCAATATGGCTCATTTATCAACAACAGCTGATGCCAATGAGACCGTCAACAGTACTTTATCTGATTACTGATTGGTTTAGGCCTAGGCGGTCAGAGAACGTATAGCCTAGGTTTAGGCGTTTAGGCAGAGACTCTTAAAATAATTAAATACTCTCTGGTTTAGGCCAAGGAGTTTATAGTACTTCTAAGCTCCTTGGGCGCAGTTCATTGAGTTCAATGCAACAATAGGCAAGCTCTCGACCTCTCAAAGTTAGGCCCAATAATAATAATTTAATGTAACAAGTGGGAAAACTCTTTGTCGCTGTTGGCTTTGTGGCAGTTTGTGGACACGTGTTTGTGGGGCACACATGTGCAGTGCAAACTGCAAACGTAACGTGCCTACCTCATAAAGTAGTTTATTATAGGCCTATTATTAATAAGCACATTATATTATAGTGCGGTCAACATTTCGTGGTGCAACTTATCCTCAAATATCTCTTTAACGGGTGAATCAATGTCACCCATACTTTCCATAGCAGTTTGCATCAGTTTGTCTTAACTAGATCTAGATTATAGATCTAAATCGTATTTTTGTAGAACAATTGGGGCTGGATTTAAAAACTTTTTTTCATAAGTTTATATAAAATGCTTGAAATCTCTGTCACAAGTAAAATGGTAGGCCTATCTGAGACTCTTAGATATAGGCTACATACTCTCTGGGCCTGTTGTTCACAGCACTTCCCGCTTCTCTCACACATTTTGGTTACGCATTATAATGTAGTAGAGGAACGACAAAAATACAGGAAGATAGGAAAAAATTGCAAAAGAAACAAAAAGTATTGGGATGTACATAGAATTAGGTCACTTTCAACATACTAAAAATGTACATTCACGCTTTAATGGGAAATGCTATTTTTAGCTCATGACGCCATCGGGGTCAACTTTATTAAAAAAATATCTTTTAGAACATAGTCATGTTGCACCTCGTTTGAAAGCTCGACAAAAATGCTGTTTGAATATGTAATATTGAAAAAATTGGAGACCAAATAGGAACACAAACACACCAAATGGAATTTCACAACAGTAGATCGTGCACGTTCATCATGTCCGGTATTTCAAGAGTATCAAGCCCGTCAGGAAACTCCAGGAAACTGATATCATCTTCCTCAGTAAGTGATGGGCAATTTGTGCAGGTCAAACCCATGTAACCTCCACAGGAAATGGAGCATTCCAGTCCGTGGCGACGACACGTGCGATTTGTGGACTTAAAATCTGTTCTACAGCTGCTCTTAATCACCTTCAACACAGAATGTGGGGCAGGTGGCATATCTGTCGTGCATGGCTCTAAGTGATCATCGTGCAGCTGCCATCCCCATTGTGTCTTGAATACCTGCACTAGAAGATACACCCGAAGACTGTGGTACTTGGCTGCAGTACTGGTCGGCGGCAAGCATTGGATTTGGACGGATGTGGCACATGATGCAACATTTACATAGAACCTCTTGTAGCGCAAGGGTGTCTGCAGCATTGCCATTGTAGAGACTGACTAAAGCTCTTTCTTCAGCATCATTGATGTCTTCCTGAGTCTTTCCTGCTGTGCAAAAAATATGAGCTCGCTTTCGAAAATGAGCATCTGTCAATTTTCTCATTGGAACCATTTTTCCCAGCCCAAAAAGTCTCGAAGTTAAATAACAGCCTTTGGCAGCATGAAGAAAATGACACGATTCTACACCTAGTTTCTCCAACAGGTTCTGGATGTTTAAACTTTTGTGATTGTCGCCAGCTTTTCTGTCTGATCTGAATATAATAGGCCTGCTTCTGAGCTGTGCATGGTGACAAAGGAGCACGAGCAAGTCTGTATCTTCTCCAATGACAGCTACAGGGTGGGTTGCTGCATACCCCATGGCAGTTTTTACTAAGAGTGTGTCGGTATCTCCAGCAGCGTGAAGATAGTGGCGTCCAAGAGCCATCCGAGTGCCTCTAAGGAGGTGAACGAACTCCTGTTTGTTTCTTGGATTTGAAAGGAAGCGTTCCTTGCTTGAGGTCAATGGCATTTCTTTGGGGAAGACAACAGCTGGTCCGACCACATCTGCAGAACACCTGAGGAAAGCGGCATCTTTTACTGATGGGCCCGACTCGTACCCATCAAACTCCACGATGGGCTTAGAATATTTCCTGTTAACATATTCAGCATACCTATTACAAATTACGGAAACGGGCTCTTTCTTCCTCCAGGGGATTTTGTGAAGACGTGAACCCCCGTCCAATATGGTCACCATGTCCATGTACTCATCTTTCGATGGTGGATCATCTTTG
>NW_004797582.1:117335-117863 GCF_000002075.1 Aplysia californica | reverse complement strand
TACTATGAGTGTGTCGGCATCTCCAGCAGCGTGAAGACAGTGGCAACCAAGAGCCATCCGAGTGTCTCTAAGGAGGTGAACGAACTCCTGTTTGTTTCTTGGATTTGAAAGGAAGCGTTCCTTGCTTGAGGTCAATGGCATTTCTTTGGGGAAGACAACAGCTGGTCCGACCACATCTGCAGAACACCTGAGGAAAGCGGCATCTTTTACTGATGGGCCCGACTCGTACCCATCAAACTCCACGATGGGCTTAGAATATTTCCTGTTAACATATTCAGCATACCTATTACAAATTACGGAAACGGGCTCTTTCTTCCTCCAGGGGATTTTGTGAAGACGTGAACCCCCGTCCAATATGGTCACCATGTCCATGTACTCATCTTTCGATGGTGGATCATCTTTGAAGAGGTCTCTCCTTGAATCAGCCAGCTTGGAAATGTGTGCCTCTCTCTTCAATCTTGATAGTTCAAAGAGAGATGGTGGTGGAGTCGTCAGTTCATACTTCAACACAGATGGGAGATAATAATT
>NW_004797582.1:114253-116604 GCF_000002075.1 Aplysia californica | reverse complement strand
CCCCCGAAGAAAAGGAAAAATACAGCCAAAAAAAATTTTTTTTTTAAACACCCCCCAAAAAATACCGCTAAAAAAAAAAAGGGAGACACACAGGTTTGAACCCTGGTTTAAAAGTTTTACATCTAGTCAAACAAGTCTGTTGCCTTTACCACTAGGCTAGAACGCCATACGGCATTTTATGTCATGTTAACATTTATATACAGTAGGCCTACATAGATCTCTATCTATGCACTTGATAAAATTGAACGTTCTTTCATTCAACTTCTGTCAGTATACACACGGAGTTTGTTTGTTTGCTTGTTTAGTCTACTGGGTAGAAAAGCTCTAATGCAACAATTATAGATCGTAGATAAAGTTATTTACTTATTTGTATCAGTTTCCTTTCACATTTCTTCCCAAATAGAGTTGTTTTCAAATGGTGCGGCCATCGCGATCATTCCGCGGACGATGTGTGCACACTGCAAATCGAGCCTCCGCTAGAGGAAACAGTTCGCGTTTTCAATGAAAATTTAAAAACTTTCCCATTCGTACATTAATGTACATTTTGAGTATTTTAGATGCGATGATTTTCTCTATCAACTGCATTTGATTGTGTTTCTTTTGCTTTTATTTCCTTGCGATTTCTCAAATCTTCCAGACTATTATGTCCTACGTCAAAGCTCATTAAAGACAATTTCTCCTTGCAAAACTTGTTACAAGAAATTATTGTTTTATAGTGAACACATTTTTGCCCTAATGGCTCTCAAAACATGTGTTCAATAAGCATAATGTCCCAATTTTCAAAAACCTGACGGACTTGCTTGCAAACACTTGTGCCTGTTTGTTTGTATAATGTGTATCAATTGACATCCTAGGTGTAATAAACATAATATTATAGTAATTTACGATGCATTCTATTTATTATAATATCATAGCTTTATCGCTTCCTGTCTTCCTCTTTTCTGAGCCTCTCCCCTCCCCCCTTTCCAATGACTTAATATGATTCTCTTCTCATAACTTTTTATTCAATTTAATCTGTGACTATCGTAGTTACTATGGTACCGTACTTATAAGTCAACGATTCTATCATCAGGGATCAGTCTATTGATATCTTATTTTTATTGATTGCACAAGTACTACGCTTAAGCTTTTTGTAACTTTTAAGAGGAAGTTTCAATTGGCTGCTAACGTGCTTTGTGTTTTACGTTACATACGATTTGGTCAGCGCCAGGATTATATCTTTAAAGACACATGATTTCGTCTTTCTTTGAAAAGAGAATCATCTGCCAGGAATTATGATTTTTAGGATCGAACCATAGCTGAGATTCAGAATTTAGGATCGGGACATGATTGGACAACAATCCGAGGAGGACGTGGGCTAAAATCAGACCTCGTATGGAGGTTAAAGTCAAGGATGGGGGCATGAACGGAGGAGGGGGGGGGGGAGATGGCAATAACACGACATCGTTTCGACGTCGGACTGCCATTGGAAACTCTATGGGTACAATATTCGACATCGTTTCTACGTCATACTGCCATCTGAAAAAAAAACATGGCTATAAAATTCCGACATCAAGCCGACATCGTTTCGACGCAGAATTGCCATCGGAAAAGATGATGTTTAAAAACTCTATGTCGTACCGATGTCGATATGATATTGGAAATGTATAGTAATCGTTGTTTAGGCGTCGGATTGACATTGGAATTTTTTTCCGTATAATCTGATATCGTTTCGACAGCAGCCTCTCATCGGACAATGATGGCAATAAGAGCTTTACATTATATAGACATCAAATTGGTGTCAGGCAATGAGCTCTGGGCGGTATCCGACATCGGCCCGACAGTAGTGTGCGATGTCAGGCCTACGTGGATCCGTGTAGCAAATGAGATCGGGACAACATCGTTTACAAAGCGGCCCGCCAACCGACATTGGCCAAGGGTCCCGTTTCTGAGCTCGGCCCAAGGTTTTGTCCGAAGTCAGAATGATGTCTAGCCGACACATTCATGCTGACTGGGCTATTGCTATATTTACCCCAGCTGTAAACATTTTAAAATCTGTAGAAACCACCCACTTGGATTTTTTATTTGTATTTATTAAGGAATTTTCTAGAATACAGCGTGCAGGTGTTTAAAAAAATGTTGATCTGTTAAGACGAATTGATACTAGATCTAGTCACTGTGCAAAAATTGGAGAACCTATATGCTATATGTTGGATAGTTGAGGAGATATTTGAAAATAAGTCGCACCACGAATTTTTGACAATAGTAGTTTATAATTGGTAATGACATGCAGGGGCGAAGCGTCTATATAATCAAATAATCACTGCTTCCCTTCCTAATTTTGAAACATTGTCGCTGTCAAATTCATCCTT
>NW_004797582.1:108540-111029 GCF_000002075.1 Aplysia californica | reverse complement strand
GGGGGGGGAGACAGACAGACAGACAGAGAGAGAAGGGGCGTGGGCTTTGATTATAGGTATATGATGGTTATCAGTCACATTATAATATATATATTATGGGACAAAAACATGTTATCCTGGTGGGAAAAAATGAGACCAAAATGGGTACGGTAGTGAAACGTAGGTTGGAAGAAAACAGGTGGAGGGGAAGAAATCGTTTCGAGTGGAGTGAACATGTAATTTTTAAGGAAGTCAGATTCAACGAAAGGGGGCAAAATCCCTGTTTGTTATAATTATTTATATATTTTTTTGCTGTTGCTTTTACTCAGATTCAACGAACATATAAATGAGCTAACTCGGATTCAATGAAATCGCAACGAGCCTTATCTACTCTATTCCAAGAAACCAACAATCACACTTGCACCGTGGATCATTACATGCTCAACCTTGCCAATAGCCTACAACTACATCTGGTGCGTCCGATCAAAAGCCTTCTTTCACGCCGACACGTGCCAGGGTCAAGAGAGGTCGGTCGGGTAGCTGTTAGTGTGTGTGTCTGAGGGGATATTTTTGCACTTGTTGCTTTCATTGCTCTAACGAACACTCGAACACTCGGATTCAAATAAATCGAAGGTCAGGCCCGATGACTCCGTTATATCGGAGTTTCACTGTACATGTATTATTACACGCAGGCCTATTTTTCCCCGCTGGAACATACAAATAGTAGACTCTAATTATTGCGTGGGTCTAATTCCCCTTTCAACTTTTAAAATAAACTGAAGAGATTTAATGTCGACTCTTCTCTGATCTCCAGGTTTTCCTGTCTACCCATTTTCCTATCATTTGTCTGTCTGTCTGTCTGTCTGTCTGTCTGTCTGTCTGTCTGTCTGTCTGTCTGTCTGTCTGTCTGTCTGTCTGTCTGTCTGTCTCTCTCTCTCTCTCTCTCTCTCTCTCTCTCTCTCTCTCTCTCTCTCTCTCTCCCTCTCTCTCTCTCTCTCTCTCTCTCTCTCTCTCTCTCTCTCCTCCTCCTCCTCCTCCTCCTCCTCCTCTTCCTCCTTTCTGTCCCCTAGACTCCCCCCTTACCCTTTTCCTCTCCTTTCTCTCTAAACTGGCAGATGTGGGAGAACAAAGTGATCGCTGGGAGATATATGGAAGAATGAAGTGACCGCTTGTAGATGTGGAGGAATAAAATTGTGTTGGTGGAGGCGTAAAACATGTATAATTACATTTTTTAAACAGTTCCTGCTTGAGACACGTTGAAAACAACGAAGTACTTGTACTTCCTTTACTACTAAATATAAATGAAATAAAATGAAACAAACAACTATTTAAAGACCAAAACTTGTATTGATACAACTGGAGAAACGTGAATTACATTTACAAAGACAAGTAAAATGCATAAATCTGCGAAATGACAATTCACAGCTTTCACCTACATCAAATAGGCCTAGTACACAAGTGTTTGCAGGTCACCGTCGTGGAACGCCTTGATCTAAGAGTTACGTGCATTATAATATATAGAGTGGCGTCGGTGGCCTAGTGGTTAGGCTCTCGGACTCGCAACCATAAGGTCGTGGGTTCGAATCCCGTCAAGGGCCCGACGTTGTCCTTGGGAAAGACACTTTACACGAATTTTCCTCACTTCACCCAGGTGGGAATGGGTACCCGGCTATAGACAGCGAAAGATCTTGTCAGCTTGTTAGTGTTTGAGCGCTTAATCGGCTGCTTGCACTGTATGCTTCCCAGGAAGCTGAGAATGTTTCGGAGTGTTCTATGGTCTGCTGGGGTAATGAATGACTAATGATATAGTGTAAAGCGCATAGAGCCTGCTGTTGAGCGGGGATATGCGCTATACAAATGCTATCTATTATTATTATTATTATTAGAGGTGATGTACAGCTTCGCTCAAGGATGTTGTGTTATCGACACTGGCTGGCATGAATTGTGAGCCTGGGAGCGCACAACATCGAAACAACAGACCAGGTTAGCGCAGGAGACGTTCTTTTTGTGTGAAATTTTCTTTTGCGGACAATTGACCAGGCTGCTATTTAGTACATACATGTATCTGTAAATGAAATTGCTTGTAGTTGAAGTCAGCATGTCAGTTTATTACCACAAAATTCAGAGCCCATCTCTATCCTACGTGGTCTTGTCCCATGGCATGTGGTTGATGATAAAGGCCATCAAGGAGAATTTGAGGCTGTCTGTAAAACGTTCCTTCTAGCATCCATGAGAGTGTTTGTTGTAGTTCGCCAAACTATAGTTTCTTTGGTAGCTGATGATCTGGCATGCAAACCACGTGACCTGCAAAGCAAAGTTGTGGTGACTGCATCAGAATGGAGAAGATGCTTGGTAAACCAACACGAGTAAGCACCCACCCCCATCCCCACCCTCAACCGCATTTCTCCACCCTCTGTTCTTCAATATAGGCCTACCTCATCCTCTCCACCTCTCAATTTTGTACTTGAACTCTAATTTAGATCTAACAGTGAATGCAGCCATTTCATATC
>NW_004797582.1:105007-106827 GCF_000002075.1 Aplysia californica | reverse complement strand
TGTGTGTGTGTGTGGTGTGTGCGCGCGCGCCTGTGTGTGAGTATGCGTAGTATATAGATAGATGGGGAATCAACTGGATTTCATAATAGACGCCCAACTACGAGTGAGAGGATAGCCCCTAAACTTGGGGGTTCGAACTAGGGCTATTTGCATATAGCTCAGTGTGCTATCAACCACACAAAACAGCATGTCCAGGTCTCTCATCATGAACAATGGTATATGATTAACATCTAAAAGAATAAATCAACAATCAGTGCACACTCCGTCACTTCCATAACCCCGAGAATTCACTATCCCTTAAAAAGAAATGCCTCCCGGTTGCTCTTTTGTTTTGCAGAATAATTAAAAACCGAACTCGTTCCCCCTCTAGTATTTAGTTTGACAATGAACTAATCTAATTACATGAACTTTTACTGCTTCAGGTTCAGAACATGGCCGTTGTTTGTCGGCTTCGCAAGTGCAACACAAGTACTTAGTTTGACCCCAGCCTAGTCTAGAGATGAGAAAAGCTATTTACCGTTTGGAAGAGACGAGGTATTCTGTCGATTAAATGCAAGCTTTAGTTGGTGTTTATCTAATTTTGTTGATTAGTTGCTATGTGGCGTGGCAAACAAGACGTGTTGCTCGTGCAATTTTTTATGGCGTAAATCATTCTCTGTCGGCATCTGTTGTGTAGTGGTTAGGCTACTTGAGTTTGATACCCATGTGAGGAGAATTTTATAGAACCTCTCCGTCTTTACGCTGCGACAATGTATCCCTCTCAGTCCGGGTTGACCCCGACAGGCAGGGACAAACAGCCCGCCTCCTTAATGATGCAAGTACATGTTGATGGGGACGTAAAAACCCTGCAATTACAAAGTGGTGTCTATGCTTTCGGCCTCTGTAAGTCTGGTTTATTAAATTCCTAGAGGCCATGAGAAACTGAAACTGGAATACTTTGGGCATATAAGCGTTATACCATATGCACAGGAAAGGCTAAGAAGAAGGGGAGGAGATTGATGTTAATTAAACGTCTCGTCTCTCAAAAAGAACGTTTAGTCCTTACCTTACCACACATTATAATCTACGTAATGACATTAATTGCCACACGTATGGTGTGGTGCGGTGTGGTGTGGTGTGGTGTGGTTGACGTTCATTTCTGATAGGACCAAGCAATGAGGACGGAAAACGACGAAAACTTATTGAACAACCGAAGCGCAAGAACAAAGAATCAAACCAGGGTCTTCAGAATGCGAGTCTAGTATGGTAGGCCTACATGTACCAACTGAGTATACAGTGCACCCAGCTCATATCACAGTGATTTCTCCTGTGACCCAACAGGACCTGCCTAAAAAATTAACTGGTCAGATTTTTTTTAAAATTCTTGGAATGAGTTTGACTTTCAGCTAAGCAAAATTTTTTTGTGTCTCTATATATTCTAGAGACGGAGGCCTTGCACGAAAATGTGTCTGGTTGGAGTGTCTTGCTTCGTTTTTGTTTGTTTTTGTTTGGTTTTTTAAAATATTTTTTTCGCGATTGAACAACGGGGTACAAGGCGAAGCATTCACATAATCAAATAATCACTGCTTCCCTCCCTTGATTAATCGGGAATATCGTTATGTACTATCATTAATATCGTCGCCGTTAAATACGTCCATAGACGTAGATCTTATAAATTTAAATAATTTAAATTTCAGTCGTGTGACCAACGCTCAAAACTGTTTCATTGCAACATAAATACCCTGTTCACCCCTTTCGGACCACTGTCATAAGCAGTCACAAGCACTGATTATGTAAACTAACAATTGGATTGGTAGAGCCTACATCAAAATGTGAGGGGG
>NW_004797582.1:102909-104907 GCF_000002075.1 Aplysia californica | reverse complement strand
CTCTCTCCCTCTCTCTCTCCCATCTATCCCTGCCTCCCCAAACTCTTCTTTTCTCGGTCTCTCTCGGAAAAAAAAATCCACCTTGAAAGAGCTTCGGCACCCGGTGTCAAATAGAGAGTTGATAACCTTTTTTCCTGCCCACAAATTTGCGACAGTTGTGGAATTAAATGCATGGCGAATATAGAAATGTAGTAACCACTCAAATCAAATTGTTACTTTCGCGTTTGATAGCTCACAAAGTAAGCTGTAACAATTGACTTGGGGGCGCACCCCGGTGATTAAAAGAAGAATGTTCTCTTTGATGGTAACGCCACATGAACCTCCAATCCCAGTGGCCTACAAAGTCGGCCCATGACTCTGTTTATAGTACCGAGCATACTACTACGTCTTATGTGAAGCTGGCGATGTCTTGTGATTAAATGACAATATCCTTGTTGTCGGCGTCACAATTAATGTGAATACCGATCTCAGACGCGCTGTGATTGGTCCGTGACGTATTTGTTGTTGTTATTGTTGTTGTTGTTGTTGTTGTTGTTGTTGTTTTTGTTGTTTGTGATATATCTACATGGTAGTAATATACTGAATTCAATACGTTAAAAAATTGTTTTTGGGGGTGGTTGATATGTGCTATGGTGGGGGTTGCTCCGTATTTCCAGTCAGCGATATTGTATCGCCCATATATCTTCTAATTTATCATCTTTATTTGTCCTCTCAGGAAACACCTTTAATCTTCGGCACATTATGACCTTTTGATGTTGCAATTGTTGAAAAACGTTTGCTACAATTAAACATATTTCTCACTTTCATGGAGTGCTTGTGGTGTGGTTTGTGTGGTCCACTCACTCAAATCAATCAGTTATGGCATTATCAAAATGTGAGGGGGGGGGGCTAACTTCTCATAAGCTTTTGACGGCTGTGGATGCTTGGGGCTTTTTCCTCGATGTGTTACCTCTCTATAATCAGGTCGTGGCATGATTTCCTGGCCACGAAATGCTAGACAAAGACAGTCAGATTTGAAACCAAATAGCTATACATAATTTGTAGTTTTGTCATCTCTGCTTCTTTGCCTTCTGCTTGTGTATTCACATCTTCAGTTCAATTCAGTGTTTAAAAAATGTTGAGACCATTATTCCCATCGTGCGTTTAAAAGTTGTAATTACGTTTTGCCTAAAGTGGGAATCAAATTATATAATGAGATATTTTCTTGATTATTTCGGCGGATGAACATGCGATATATGAATTCAAGATTTGTTTTCATTCGTATATGCTGCCTCGAATAAGACGTTTTGTAAATTATGTTCCTATTGTGGGAAAGATTTTTGTGTTTCGTGTGTGGCCTCATTTCTACCTAGTTCTTTGTCACACTTTGATTACCTTTTCAAACAAGTTAGCCTTTGCCCCTGATGGGTTATTCTACATTTGGCATTCATTTGACCGCTTGTAAAGTTACAGACAATGAGATGGACAAACATTATCATATCCACCTAAAAGGTGTGGTGAAAAAAAGTTTCTTGTAGCCTGGAGGAAGGAGACAAAAGAAAGAAGACAAGAAGCAGGGTCAAGTGCTATTTGACAGAAGTAGTAAATCCATAAATCCATCAGCAACGTGGCAAATCACTTTTCTGAGAAGTGCAAAGAGTCAATCAAAGGCAAGAATCGCTGGCCAGTTTTCTCTCAATAATTTGTGACTTCCCCCAGAAGACCATTACCCTGATTGGCCAGTCTCTTCCAGCACCCTGCGACCAATCTCCGATCCAGACGATTATATCCTGTTTTGGTTCGTGATTGCAGGCAGGCTGTAAGTTAATTTTCTTTTAATGTCACAATGGAAAAGCGGCATAGGGACTGGAGTGCAATTAAACCCCAAGGGGCGTGTGCGTGTATAGGGTATAGGATGCAGGAAGAGCGGGAAAGGAAGAAGGCGAAGGGGAGGAGGAGAGTAACTTAAGGATAGGGGTGTGGTGGGAGGGGGAGGGGGAAGGGTGGTAGAGGGGGGAG
>NW_004797582.1:100663-102809 GCF_000002075.1 Aplysia californica | reverse complement strand
AAGTTACATTTATTGAGATACGATGTTTTTGGAGATTTTTTTTGTCACCCTAACTTCGACATGGTTCTCTCAGAAGACACCGCTGGACCGAAACCTCCACCTGCTACCTTCCACGACACCCACTTTCCGCGGCATTTTGTACTGGGGCGCAACCAGGCCTCATTTTTAACAATCGTGTAGGAAGTGACGTTAATGATTGGGAATCAAAGCTGTGCTAATGCCTAGGGGTAAGCGGCCCACAAACTTCAAAGAGGGGGGAAACAGCCACCGCTTGCGTTGATATCACAGCCGTAACGGCTGCTTAAAAGACAGTTTTATGGAGCGAGTTGGATGTCTCTCTCTTGTTTCATTCTGTTTTCCTCTCCCCTCTCTCACCCTTTTCGTTGTATTGTCTCTGTTTCCCCCTCTGTCTGTCTGTCTGTCTGTCTGTCTGTCTGTCTGTCTGTATGTCTGTCTGTCTGTCTGTCTGTCTGTCTGTCTGTCTGTTTGTCTCTCTTTTTCTCTCTGGTGTGTGTGTATGTGTGTGTGTGTGTGTGTGTGTGTGTGTGTGTGTGTGTGTGTGTGTGTGTGTGCGTTAGTGTGTGCACGTGTGTGTTTATATGTGCGTGTTTGTTGGGTGGAGTTGCTGATGTGTATATTATGCGTTTTAGGGGAGGAGAGGGTGAGGTGAGGGGAAGGGGGGGGGGTATGATATAAGTTATTATCCGCTTGCTTGTTTATGTGAAGAGATGGCGAAAGGCATTTTCTCACATTCCAAAAGTCTGGGATTTCGGTGACCCAACTGTCAGTCCATTTTTTCTTTGACTTTGCTTGTAAAAAGGCAGTTTGTGGTAGACATTTAACGCCACAGAACAGTGGAAATTATGTGTGTCTTCTCAATTTCCTCTTCAATTGATCTTCTCGAAACAGAGAAACAAAATCCCCGGTTCTTGTTTTAAATTTTAGCCGAGTTTAGGTTCATACAATGCCACCCTTTGACTCATTTCCACCCTCAGATGTTGTCTAAGACACGCGCATTTGATTCACAAAAGCAGATAGGTTTTCTTTTCTTCTAGACTTTGCGTGCGTTCCCCTATTAAATTAGATATCGTGGGCTGTCAGCTAGATCTATACCGGTTCTTCAACCTCCAATGGACCTGATTTTTTCTCTTTTTTTGTTTTTTTGTTTGTTTGTTTGTTTGTTTGTTACGTATATGACAGGTTGTTGTTTTTTTCTGACTCCGTAGGGCCCCTTGCCCTCAGGAGAGATAAACTATACCAGTCACATGCACAGAAAAGTTCACGTAGAATATATTCTGGTCTTAAACTTCCCCTCACAAACGAAGCATCTTTTTCACGCACTGGCGTCTGGGATGATAAAACCTGCTTTGGCGGAAAATTCAATGAGGAGAGACCCTTTTCTTCCCAATCCTTTCCAGTTCTTCCGCAGCTGTGAAAGCGACGTAAAATTGGTAACCCTATTGCGTCCTTGTGGCCTATTTTACGAGCAACATTAAGTTTAATGATTGAGGGTTTCGCCGCTCCTTGCGGAGACAACAGCGGGAGTTGTCGCCCCTGTCCCGCGTTTGGGTCCGGGGGAATTCCCCAAAGGGAATCCCCATAAAATCCTGCATGGCTCCCCCGTGTTTCAGAGTCGGGAAACCGAGGAATTCAGGAATAGAAAAAAATGAAAGTGGAATATTTCGAAAGGGGCGTAAAAAGTATGATCATTGAAAATACGTCACCGAATATTTAAAAAGGGAGTATAAAAAGTATGATCATTGCAAATACGTCACCGAAATGTGTGCCTTTTTGGAAATGAGCTGTCAGTGGAACATGTTCATGGGACTCGGCAGAGATGTTGTTAAGGTCTCTGAAATGAGGTTATACTACGCAGTACTGGTCTAAATTGTGTCGATGGGGGTGTAAAAAGGCTACTTGTGCATTAAGGAATGCATACGTATTACACATAATTTCATTACGTTATTCACAACATTATGGGGCATGCATACACACACACACACACACATTCTCGGGCACGTGAGCGCACGTGCGCGCGCGCGCGCACACACACACACACACACACACACACACACACACATACACACACTCACACACATACACACATATACACCCACCGAAACACACACACTCAAACGCTTCCTCT
>NW_004797582.1:97391-98506 GCF_000002075.1 Aplysia californica | reverse complement strand
GAGAGAGAGAGAGAGAGAGAGAGAGAGGAGAAGAGAGAGATAGAGAGAAAGAGAGAGAGAGAGAGGGGAGAAGAGAGAGACAAAGAAACAAAGAAAAAGAGAGAGAGGAGAGGAGAGGAGAAGAGAGAGAGAGGAAGAAAGAGAGAACGAAAGAGAAAGAGAGAGAAGAGAGGAGAGGAGAGGAGAGAGAGAGAAAGAGAGAGAGAGAAAGAAAAAACGAGAGAGAAAGAGAGAGAGAGGGAGGACAGAGAAAAAGAAAGAGAGAGAGAGAAACAGAGAGACTCACACACACACACACAGAGAGAGAGAGAGAGAGAGAGAGAGAGAGAGAGAAAAAGAGAGATGCCGGCGAGACGTAAAAGGAGAAGGCGGGGTTCCCCTTGTGTCATGTAGGTTTTATTACCTAAAATTACAGCAATTATTTTTTCTTTGAGGAAGGAACAAAGTGTCTTGGTATAGGTGAACAATTCAGGGATAATAATAGGTTTTCGTTTATTGGCTGAAAATGGTCGTAACCGCATGAATAAGGAAAAACTTTCAACATAACAGCGCCAAATTTATTTCGAAGACATTTTTTTTTCGTCACTTTGTACATTGTCCTTAAAGTTTGTACGAGGGTCCCAGTTCCGCGTGGAAACAGCGCAATGCATGATTCAGGCCCTCGTCAATTTCCACCACCCCCCCTACTTTATAGTAATTTAAAAAGATATAATTATGATAATTATGTGACTTGTTATGTTGGAGAGTTGACACCCTGTTGTGACAAACTGGGATGGGTTCAGTATCCGTTTTTTGTTAAACTATTGGCTAAATAGTTTCATGACTGGTTAAATACCGCCATGAAATTTTCTTTGAAGTGAGCGACCTCAAACAACGATTTTATCGTTCATTTACGTTGTTGTAATATCCTTTAAAAATGTCAGTCTCTTAATAAGGTGTGTGTTATGCGTAGAGCCCAATTAGTCACATTATTTAAACATATTATAAAACGTACGAGCTACACTGTTGTTGTAGGAGCACATTTTCTGGACATCTGGAAATATTTTCTGTGAAAAATGAATGTAGCATGAGATCAGCTTGTACGTGTGTTTGTGTGTGTGTGTGTGTGTGTGTGT
>NW_004797582.1:93065-96895 GCF_000002075.1 Aplysia californica | reverse complement strand
CGCTCTCTCTCTTCCTCTCTCTCTCCCTCTCTCGCTCTCTCTCTTCCTTTCTCTCTTCCTCTCTCTCTCTCTCTTTCCAACTCTCTTCCCTTTTCTCTCCCTCTCCCTCTCTCATTCTCGTCTTCTTTCTCTCTATATCTAGTTCCTTTGTTCCTATCTATCTATCCATCCTATAAAAAAGTATCCTCCCAATGTCTCTTAATTCTTGTGCATTGCATGTTTCTCTCTTGTAACACCTCTGATATTCGGCACTCACTTGACGTATTTGTGTTGCAAGTACATGTACCGAAAGACTTTCACTAAAACTAAATCTAAGCCCTGTGGCATCGGAGACGGACACTAATGGGACGCTGCTGTCTATCAAATTACTTACTATGTTGAAAGCGGCATGAAACACTAAGCAGTAAATCCTCCTTTACGAGGGACATACCAGAAACGATACGCTCGGTTTATCTACTCCCCCCCGCCCCCCCCCCCCCCCCCCCCCCCCGGGGGGGGGGGGGGGGGGGGGGGGGGGGGGAGGGTTGGGGGGGACTTTGACACATATTGTAAGGTATCCAAGACTACAAGAAAAAAATAGACCTCAAAAACTGATGTTGTCATATGTTCTGCCTAGCATTATTTACAGTTTTTATGTTCAACTAGTGAAATTTTCATCGAGGGGTTATTTAAGACAAGTTTCATCTTCTTATGTCATCGTTGAATAGCACAGTGGAGATTTGACGAAAGGGATTATGAATTATGGACATCTCCACTTTTATCCCCAAAGTTTTCCATTCGGGTAGTTAGTCGTATCCTCCGCATACAACAAAGGCCTTTCGACACGCTCACTTGACTTTGTTCAACATACAAGGACAGTATGAACTCTCGGGTGACCTAGCAGAACACGCTTTTTACAGCTCTTTTTTACGGTGCAGCACACTCATCATTTTTTCTATCATTGGAATTGCCGAAAAATGATAGAGCCCGAGACGAGAGAGAGAGAGAGAGAGAGAGAGAGAGAGAGAGAGAGAGAGAGAGAGAGAGACTACAGATACTGGACAAGATAGGAGCACAGCGGCAGTCCTGAGAATAGTGTCCACGAGGACAGACCAACATACATACCGTCACTCTCCGATTTCTGAATTTTGGCATCGCATCTTGGAGTATCAAACTCACTGTGACAGCAGCCGCGAGGAAACTGAGTGAGTGACAGATCAATAAGTGGTTGATTTCGAGTACCACACTTCAGAAGCCTGAATATTTCGTAGGAATAAACAGAACTGAGTACTATTCACAGGCATCGTGAGTACGGCGCATTTTGTTTTATACAAAAAGGGACAGATAACCACACAGACGTGAAGGAACGCCGACTATTTCAAGCACCACTCAGCGGGATACAAAGTGACGCTGCTTTAGGAATATTTTTCACCCGTCTTTGGCCTCTTGATCAAAACTTAAGAGCATACATAAAGAAGATAACAGTGCCTTTTGAGTACCACTTTGTCGTTCAGATATTTTTCACCTCGTTCAAAAAGTTGAATGAGAGATACGGAGGATACCTTTAAGAGCTTCTAAATTGTCATAAATTCTTCTCACACCATCAGTTGCTGGTGTGATCTTCACCCCCAGTTCTGGTAATTGATCGATTTGTTGTTTACACAGGGTTTAATATCTGAGACTTTGTCAGTCAGGGTTTCTGAGTTGTTTCGTTCAAACAACTGAAAGACAAATAGTTTTTATCGGAAAAGAAACACGACTGAGTAGCGTTATCCTCAGAAGTTGATGGAAAAACTGACATAAGATAAAACAAATAATCCAGAAGATACTCTCAGATAGGTTGAGTTTGGCAGCTTTTACCTTGTGTGTGCAAACTTTTTCAACGAGCTTTTTCCGGTAGAAAACAACGGTACCAGAACGCAGACTAAAAAAAACAAAACAAAAAACCAAAGCTTTAATTTGGTTTACTGGACTAAATTCCTCAATATCTCTTTGAAGCAGTACATTTACCCGTGGACTTAGGTGAACTCGGTGGAGAATCTGCAGAAGTTGTCCGTCCGGCAAGCTACGACGCTCCCGTGTTTCAGCGCCACTTCAAACAAAAGCAAACAGCGCGAGACCTTCCAACAATTCGTTTGTTTTTTCTTCACGGCGGGCAAACAAAGCAGGAGGTTTGAGGAAGGTGTCGCTCCCAAAGCGCACAGATCTTAACAAGGGGATTAGGTCGTGGGCAAACGAGATGACCCTGGTTGCTGAGACTTAACACTTGAAGATTAACGGATCGGAGCGCGCGGGTCTAGATCGGCATCCCAGCTATCTGCACGCCGGAGTCGTCGTAACGAACACTCGGAGCTGTGCAGACGGTCTGTGGTCAGTGAGTGGAGAAATCAGTGACCCCAGCTGGTGTGTTCGTACCTGGGGGGGAAGGAAGACCACGTGGCTACCTAAGCCGAAAAACAACTGGATTTTCCTGGGCGTCTGTGTATAAGTTAAAGATAAACACGCTCGGCATTTACTATACCAGTTTGGGAGAAATATACCTCCCCTGTCAGTTCATGTGGTAACCCAGAACGCGTAGGCAGTTTAAGGAGAAATACGACATCTTTAACTGGAGACATACTTAGAAGTGCAAAGATATTCTGATTAAACGTTGGATATATACGGACATTCCCTTATCACGGTGGCCTACTTTCGCCTGTCGGATTATTGTGTTTCATCTCCTAACACAGCACGCCTGATCGCATCACTGAGAGAAAAAGCAATTGATGAATCAGGGAGACGAGGCTAAAAGACAATCGTGAGCCGCCCCGGATAATCAGCCAACGGCCCAGAAAAGACAGACGACCTAGCTAATGAAGCTTTACGCGTACGTCGCTCACGCGGAAACATCGTGTCAATGAACGACTCACGCAGCGAAAGAAACTGACATCACTGATCGGAGTCCGTGATAAACTTCAACATGGCTGTCAGAACGCTTGTGTCCGCCATAATTCTTAGCGCGGTTTTCGCTTCCGCTTCTGCTCAAACTCCCGACGTGGAGTTTTCGATCAAAGAAGAACTCTCTGTAGGTACTGTCGTCGGTAATATTTCAGCTCTGGACGATCTATTCCCCGGCCTGACCTCTGACGAGAGGCGGTCACTTCAGTACGGGATTCTGAACCAGGCTACTGTACCTGGATCTTTGTTCAACATCACCAGAAACGGAGGGGTCATCTCGGTGGCTAACCGTGTTGACCGCGAGCAGTTATGTTTGGTCACCAGCGACTGTATTCTGAGAGTCAATATTTTGGTTTCCTCTCAAAACCCTTCACAGATCGACTCCAAAGTGGTCACGGCTTTCTTCAAAGTCGAAGACATAAACGATAACCCTCCCGAATTTGAGAATAGCAGAGTCGTCTTGAAGGTCCCAGAGAGGAACTCTTTGGAATCCGCTCTAAAAATAAGTGGGGCAAATGATAAAGATTTCAAAGACGAGTTTAAAGTGAAGAACTACACAATGGATAGATTCAAGGACGTTTTCCACCTGACAGCGTCTCAAACTCTCGATGGGAGCTCGGAGATAGATCTAAAACTTCTTCGCTCTTTGGATCGAGAGGAGAAGTCCGAGTACTCGTTTGTGGTCACTGCTTATGATGGCGGATCTCCCGCCAAAACGGCTCAGCTCCAGGTCAAAGTAGAGGTCACGGATCAGAACGACAACGAGCCGGTGTTCCTGAACGACACGTATCACGTGACCATTGACGGGAAACTGATGCCAGGCCACGTCATTCTGCAGGTGAGAACTTTTGTGTTTGTGTGTGTGTGTATGTGTTGTGTATGTATGTGTTGTGTATGTGAGTATGTGTTGTGTG
>NW_004797582.1:88065-90565 GCF_000002075.1 Aplysia californica | reverse complement strand
CAACGCTTTCGTCCAGGGAGATAAACAAGAAGATTACATCATCATCGTAGCTGTCGTCGCCGCTGTCACGGTCGTCTTCTCCACCCTCATCATCGTTGCTATCTGCGTCGTGTTTCAGAAGGATCGACAGAGCCGCCACAAAGCCAGCCCCAAAGCAGCCTTCCATAACCTGCACGTGCCGGAAAATATGAGCGATGACGAAAAGGTGCACCAAACTCCCCACGACATCTCCGTGGGCCTGGATGTCCATCAACAATATTCCATGAACGATCTCTCGTCTCCGCCGGGACACCCCGAGAAAAGCCGAGACGACGGGAAGTTCTTTCAGACGAAACTCTCCTACCCAGAACCTCAAACCCAAAAGGGAGGTGGTAAAGCTGTAAGCTTCAGCCTAGACCAAAATGAAATGACGTCATCAAATCCGCGACATGTCTCGTCTCCACGTGAGGAGACTCCGCCCCTTTCTACGTTTGGGCCCGCCCACAATGGGCGTCCGATTGACGAGATGATGTTCCACCAGCGGTCAGCGATGACGCGTCAGGTCAGTGGTGTGACGTACTCACCGGTCAGCACGTATGTGCATGTAGGTACCCCCATAGCTCACCCTTAAACTTCTGCATGCCTCCTGTGTCTCTAATATACTCCTCTCTGTGTGCCCCTTCTTTTTTTTAAGGAAAAACAAACACACACAAAAAAACCTTCCAAAACCCCACTTATTATCATTCAAGTTAATTCATTTTCCCTCTTGGATTTCTCCTGCATGCTGCATGTTTTTGTTTGATTCGAGTGTCTCGAGTTTTTCCACACTTTTCGTGTTACCCCTTTCCGTTTTAATTTAAATTACATACATAAAGTTTCTTAATGACGTAGTTACATATTATGCACCGACAAAAAACTCACGTATGTACATGCTTTCGCTTGGTTCTTATATTTCATGCGCACCATTTTTTGGGTTATTATTTTATCTAATATACATATATTCATTTAAATTTGTCCTTGTAAGCATCACGTATCATGGATATATTAAAGCTTATAAGTACTTTCCCGCCTTCAATTAATCCCGATGTCCTGTATCTATTATTTTATTCCTGCCTGCAGTATATTTGCTTTCATGCAGTTACCGACAAAACTTCTGAAACAAAGTCAACGAATCGTTCCTGCATGTGCCTTTACAAACATTTACCCTTTTGCTTAAACTGTGTTTGTACCTACACATCTGTTCAGTATCCACTGATCGGGCAAAAGACACGCATGCGTATTTTTCTACTAAACTCTCTGTTCCCCCTTTTTTTTCTATGTGGTGGAGGCGTTTGAGGCTAAACTTTGCAATGTTAGTTTCAGTTAGTGCAAGCCGAGGATTTAAGTTGACACTGTTTCGTCTTCTTGAGTCATTAAGTATTACCTGTAAGCCTTTTCCGCTATATACGTCCTCTTTTTTCATCTTGAGAGTGCTTTTTACATCGCCCCGTCCTCTTTTATCTTGAGACAGGTCTTTATCGCCCTCTTCCTTTAACCGCAGTATTCTACAGTTTTTTTCCAGGTTCAAAAAGTTGATCCTAGTTAAAGTCATGCTTGTCTTGCTGGCATCTTTGTGTCCCAGAAAAAGTCAACTTTTTTTTCTTCTCCTCCTCCCTCCATCCGTACTCTCGTTCCCCGTCCGTCGCTCACAATCTTCCAATCCCCCGTCACATAACTGGATTACGTGCAGATTTGCTTCACACTGCATCCGCTTTCTTCTTTCTTCTTCCCACGGCTGTTCATCTTTCATGTTTCTGTCGCTCTGTCTCTCATAAAAGCCCCACCCCTTCTGCCCCAACTTCCCTTTTCTTTAAAATAAAAAAAAACACGTTTTTATTTTTCGGTATTTATCTCCATCTTTTGCCTCTTGCACTTTTGGCTTTTAGAAACGATTGATAATTCTGCAACACAATCCTTCAGGTTTCATCTTCATATCAAACTTTTTTCCCTCTTCCAATTTTTTTTCATCGTCTCCAGTCCCTGGTTTAGCCACGGCTCATTTGTAGGCTCATAAACGACGTTATTTCTGTCTGAGAGACTCAAATTTCTCAGTATTCCAAAAGCCTCTGTTTTTTTTTTCCTTCTATGGCGTTGTCGTATTTTTAGAATTCCTCCGAATCGCTTCCCCTTATCTGTTCTGTAATAATTTATGTCAAAACGACTAAAAATCTTTCTCTGTCCAGTATCCCAAAATTGGACCGCGGCACAGGACAACGTTTTTACCCCCACTCTGGTTAGATCTGAATCTGGGAACATGACGTGAATGTCTTCCTGGCCAGACTGTTAATACCACCCTCCCCCTCCCGCACTTTCTCTCTCTCTCTCTCTCTCACACACACACACACACACACACACACACACACACACACACACAAAGACACACACGCACTCCTTTCCCCTTTCCATGTCTTGGTATTTTTATCCTCACTGAAGTGAATTCTGTCATTTTGTCAAAAGGATTTAAACGTCCCACTTTCAATAA
>NW_004797582.1:86559-87910 GCF_000002075.1 Aplysia californica | reverse complement strand
CCCTCCCTAATACCCCCCCCCCTACTCACCCACATTTACATCTTAAAATGTCATCTTACTGTCTTTGCTATTCTCCTCCATCCCTAACCCACCCACCCTCCGCTCGCAACAATCCCCCACGCCCTCTCAGATGCAATATCAGAGCAGTTAACGTGATCGCCGTCACAATAACTTAAAACATACAATTGTCAAAAAACTGCTCTTTATTCTTCTTGCTTAAATCCCTCTTCATATTTCATTTCTTTTTTCTTTCCTCCTTCGGCTTCATGTCATTAAACATCCCTCTCCACCTCCACCCCACCCCATAGCAAAAACGTAAAATCCCCCAAAATCCGCAACAAAACCCCCCCCCCCAAAAAAAAACAACCTCACTGCCCCTCCTCCCCACGCCGCCCAAACTCCCATAAAACCGTATTTCAGAAATTTAAAAAAATCTATTTAAAAAAAACGAAACAAACCCCAGAAGAGAAAATCAGAGGAAAAAACCCAGCCCTCTTCCCCACAGGCAGTGCAGTTTATTCTGTCGGAAAGACTTAAATCTCTCTGTGTCCAGAGAAAATTTAATGTGATTGCGATGTGTGGGCCGGTCATTACGCGCTCCATCAGGAGGGGATCTTCTGCCGGTCCGTCTGACAGTTTCGGCGCCATTACACACGTCGTTACGTCGTTTCCAACTCGTAAAACTCGATCCTTTTTCCACCGACGCTTCCCACACGAAGTCAGCCCCATCCTTCCCAACACTCTCTTTGTATTTTCCAGTTTCCTTATTAGATTCTGTGGAGAGAAAGGAGATTTTTTTGTTCGTTTGTTTGTTATTTCCCTTTTTTCTTTTGTCTTTACTCGTTTTAGTTTAGTTTTTTGTTTTGTTTTTCAAAGGAAACAAATACCATTTTACATGTGTCTCTGACAGTAGGAGATAAATAAGAAATGGGGATTGTAATTTTGTCTTTAAGAATGTCTTTCTTCGTTTTGTCTTCTGTACGCGAATGAGCACTTGAGCTGTGTCAAAGAAGATAATAACGTCTACGTAAAATAAAGGGAAATACATCTAGTAATAATATGGAGATGTTTAATAGTAGTAGTAGTAAAAGTGGTTGTAGTAGTAAGCTTAGTATTAGTAGTAGTTGTCGCCGTGGTCTTCGTCGTTGTCGGGGTTGAAGCTGCAGCAATAGAAATACAGAATATTAAATAGGAAACAGAATGTTGTCCAGTTGCATCTCCCCCCCTCCCCATCTCTCTCTCCCCATTATTCCTACCCTTTTTGTTCCTCTCTCTCTCTCACTCATAAACTTGGGGGCTCTCGTGGCCTAGAGGTTAAGGTGTTCGCCTCTCATTCAAAGGTCCCGGGTTC
>NW_004797582.1:82252-85998 GCF_000002075.1 Aplysia californica | reverse complement strand
CCCCTTTTCCTCTTGGGCAATTTTTTCCGACTGTCCCTTTTGATCTTAATGGTGTTGATGATGGGGGCTTAAAACATCCAAATCAAAACTAAAAACAACACAAAAATCTTTCACATTTTCAGCTCTTTGTTTTCTTGTCTTATTATATAGTATTTATAACAGACGTCTGTAAGTGGTGTAGCAATTAGACACTTCACGCTCGCACGCAGGAGACCCGGGGTTCGATTCTCGAGTAGGGAGACTTTTTATCAAGCATCTCGGTCTTTCCGCTGGGGTGTTGTGTGTATCCCCCTTATCCAAGTCTGTTTCAGACAGGCAGTGTCGGAAGCACAAGCCTCCTAAATGGTCTAAATTTTGTCAATAGGGGCGTAAAAAAACAATAATTTAACAAAAATATCTTCTTCTCTTTGTAAAAAGATTCTTTTTCGAAACTAGAACTTCCGCACGGTGGGTGGAATCACGTTCTAAAGTATTCCTTAGCTACACAGCAGGTGACTTAGAGCAATGAAAGTTGGGGGTGTGGGTGGGGGTGTGGGTGGAGTCTCTGAAGGAAGAGCGAAATAATTTCATGGACTTCACTTTGGATTCAAATCCGGAACTTCCGCGTACCTGCCAGTTGTACTATCTCTCACTGTGGCACGAACACGATTTGCATTAAACACCAGTACACACGGTCTTCACTTATACAACGTTATCAATATTTTGTTATATTGCCATTTTTAGTTTACAGAAGACAATCGGGCATCATATAAGTTAATTTCGTTGTTATGAAATCATATTGGGCTTTGGTGTAGATTTCACTGGTTCGAATTACCAACGCGACGTCTTTACAAAACTCTCCACCCACATGACTCGGTTCTTCCGAAGATAAGCGTTGAATTAGGAGGAATTAACTATTTATTAAATAATCTCACTGTCTTTACTGGTACGCATTAAGAAGTACGACTCAGAAATCTTTTCTGCAAATCTTAGTCGCTTGGGGATGAGCTGAGCGTGTTTGGCACAGTAAAGCTTTTTACGAAACTAACTTCTGAACACTATTCCAGTTTTTACGCATGTTACGCATTTTCTAACTCTGCTTTGCACCCCCCCCCCCGGCCAAATCACATACACACTCAAACACTCACTCCCCTTTAAATTATTTTTTCTTCAAAACGATTTTAGTATAGGTGACAAATAGTTCTCCCGTTTATGTCTTCACATCCCAGTTTGTGCTGTATTTTGAAGGTCTTTTTTGTTGTTTTTTCTTGTTGTTGCTGTTGCTACTTTTTTGGCGACGATTTTCTCTAGTATTCCCACGACAGCTAGTTTAGAGATGTGTAAGGCTGAGGGAGCCCACAGTGCACAGTAGGGGTTAGGACAGGAGTTACGGCGCAAGGTGTGGGGATGGGCTTCAAGGTATGCGGGGGCGAAATAAAATTAATGTGACAAAGGTCTTACCCCTGTTTCCACGGTATGTGCGTATGTGTGAGTGGATGTAGGTGTGTATTTGTGCTGCATGTGTGTATGTTTGTGTGTCTGTGTGTGTTTGTGTGTGTGTGTGTGTGTGTGTTTGTGTGTGTGTGTTTGTGTGTGCGTGTGCTTGCCTTTGTGTGAAAAAGAACGTTCGTCCAACTAATATGATGTATACTAAATGGAAACAGCAACAACAACAATGGGGACTAGAATAAATGTCGGTGGGTTTGTTTTTTTAAAGCATCATTGACAAAATTTAGATCATTTAAGAGGCGGGTTTCAACCCAATATGTCAAGGTCAATCCCCAATATCTCAGCATGAAGACCAAGGTTAAAGAAACCTTTTTAAAACAAAGTAAAACAAAAGATGTAAGTTTTCTATACAATCAGAATGTCCTGATATCTTTATTTGCTGCATCAGTGACTGACCTGTCTTACTTCGTCTCAGAAGTGACTTTCCTTTTCCTTTAGTGCGTTGTAGCAAGGTGTCACGGCAGGGAAGACCCTACTTCTTTTCTTTACCCGTGTTGGTTTTTTGTCCATCTCGCTTTTTCCGTAGCTCTAAATGGCCATTATAAACTGTGTTGACGTGCTACCCTTTTAAAGATAGCCCCCTTTCTTTGTTTATTAGAAACTGTGCATTATCTTTTATGCCTGGTCTTTTTTTTTTGCATGATCTTTTATGCATGATCCTTACTTTCTATGCTGTGACTGCCTGTTGTATTCGAACTGTGCCCATTTAGTGTGCTTACAAGTCACACTATGATTGCTTCTCCAGCTTGCTTATTGTCTAAAGGCTTTAACTTTAACAGTCCCGTGCTAAGAATACTCTTCTCTCTTCTGAAACTTTTGTAAATTTATCTGTAAGCGCCTCTTACGATTTTTATCTAGAATAGACAGTTGGCTTGCATTTTCCTATAACATTTTTGTGGTTAATTTATGACTCCTAGTAAAAGTTATAAGAACACTTTTCAAATCGATTTTCACGGAACAAATTACACAACCCCTGTTATATTTGTGGGGCAAAACTAAAAATAAGAGAGCTAAAGAGACCAAAACACAAGCAAAACACACACATACATATTTTTTTAAAAACCCACTCAGACAGGATGCAAAGTCATGGATAAATTTTAAAATAATATATTTGCATTTCAACAAATTGAAAGGTTGCTTTATTGCCAGGTAACAAAATACGTATATTTTGTATTTCTCAATCTCAGTATACGTTAAGTAGGCACGCACTTGCCACAGGCGATTAAGAACAAACAATTTTATTATGTAAGTTGATGAAATAATAACCTTGTTTACGCACTAATTTCAGTAGCCAATATAATAATAATAATAATAATAATACTATCTCCTGCTGTCTATCTTCAGGGCGATGACGTCACCAGCGATACTTCCGGAGACACAAATACCAGTGACAGTGGTCGGGGCAACAGTGTTGATGACGTCAATTTCGAACAGATTATGAAAGGTGAGAACTAGACTATACGGTGCAGAGAACCTCGGGGAAACCTTTTTACTGTTGGTTTCTGCCTCTGATCTGAGAAGCAGCCTGGATGACGCAGAGAGTCAAATCAGGGGGGAGGGGAGGTGTAGTGTCAGCTCAGTTGATATCACGGAGTAAATAGTCCAGGACGAAATTCGGGCCGGGCATTCTGGGTCTAGGTTGTCTTGGGGAATTTTAAAGACGGAACACATCTACCTCTGAACAGTCCTATCGGTGCTAGGGGTTAAATTCAAAGGTCATACCTCTTAAATAAACTAACAGTGTTGAAAGGGGTGTTAGACTTATACAATAACTAATCGTATAATGAGGAGATACTTTGTCGTTTATGACGTATCTTAGAAGATGACAGTGCCATTGAAACGGACTGTATTTAGCCATGCTGGAAGAAAAAGGTATGCCATGTGTAGGACCACGTTCTGAGTGCCATTTACATGTTTGCAGAGAGAAAGAGAGAGAGAGAGAGAGAGAGAGAGAGAGAGAGAGAGAGAGAGAGAGAGAGAGAGAGAGGGGGGGGAGGTGGCAGAAAGAGGACGAGCGCATGAGGTCGCTGTGGTGTGGTTGAGGGAGGGGAGATCGATCAATTCCAATATGAGACCGCAAATATTTTATTCCGAGTTGGGTACTTTGAATGTACTACAAGATAAATGTATAATTTTGGAAGTTTCCCGATTTAATCCAGTAACAGATAAACAATGCATGCAAGAATTAATGGAAAAAAATTGACCCCGAAGCCCTGTGCTTCTAGTATCATTAGATATTTTGTGTGTGTGTGTGTGTG
>NW_004797582.1:80963-82152 GCF_000002075.1 Aplysia californica | reverse complement strand
TCTGGTTTGGGTCTTTGTGCGAACATTAGATATTCTGTATTAAAACTGCTGTACATCTTGTTTTCTCAAAAAAATAATAATTGTTTCCTCTGTGGTCAACAGGCGACCTGTCTCCCCGCTTGGGCTCCAGACGACGCAGCGCAGACCTGGTCCCACCGGCAAGAAAAGCGCACCTGCCCAACACCCCGGGTAGATCCTCCTACCACGTCCGGTTCGCTCAGTACACGGACAAAGTGGCACCTCCAGATTTACCGCCAAAATCCACGGCCCCGAAACACTACAACGGGGCAAGGGCAGCCTCTACTAAGCCTGTGCCAGATTTTCGGGACAGGCAAGGCCCAAAGGGAAATTTCCTCGCCAAAAACAATGGTCAAAAAGAGCCAAACTTGACGAGCACCTTTGGCACACCTCGGCAGATTTCGATGACATCGATAGATGATGACGCAACTACCACCACTTCTGGTAGCTACGTCATCAGTCCAGACGACGTGAGAATGGAGACTTTTGTGGGCTCAGACATTATTGTGTAAAGAGTCGAGAATAACGAATCTGGCGACAAACTGGTCACAAACAGTTTCCATTTTTTAAATACATCAAGAACAATAATATAAGAATGTGAATTCTTTGTGAACCCTGTTACAATGTCTGCCCCCTTCCCCCATCCACACAACACCCCCCTCCCCCCTTTTCCCTCAGACCGTCTCAAGACTTTCGTCAATTTGGTACACATACTGGCATTTCAGCAGACCCTCATAAAATTTTGTTCACGGAATGGCCAAGAAGTCTGCATATTCAGCGCACATTTGAATGCTTGATGCTTTTTTTTTTCTTTTTTTTGACTGAACTGAACTGACATTGTTTGCCATGTCGCTTTAAGTGTCACGCATTTATTGTTCAGCTGTTGTTGCCATGGATTGGTGTGAAAAGCTTTTTAAAAAGCTTTTTAGAACTGAATTGTAAATAATTATATGGATAAACATTGTTTTAAAGAAGGTGGTGTCTCAGAAAATACATGAAGTATGCTTGGTATTTTAAATAATACTTGAGGTACAAAAAAGAGGATTACAGAAACGAAGAGACGGAGTGTGATGAATATATAGATTTAAAGAGGGAGAGAGAGAGAGAGAGAGAGAGAGAGAGAGAGAGAGAGAGAGAGAGAGACAGAGACAGACAGAGAGGCAGGGAGAGA
>NW_004797582.1:73292-79515 GCF_000002075.1 Aplysia californica | reverse complement strand
TCTCTTTCTCTCTGTCTATCTTTCTCTCCCTGCCTCTCTGTCTGTCTCTCTCTCTCTCTCTATCTCTCTCTCTCTCTATCTATCTCTCTCTCTCTCACGCTCTCTCCCTCCCCCCTTCCCCCATTCCGAGAAGAGTAGCAAACAACAGAGAAGTCGATGTATCCCATAACACCCCTTTGTCCGGTAAACAAAAGCAAAGATACGACAACACAAAACCTGTCCAACATGCCAGTCAGCGTGATAGCTATTGGGTAAGGGGCCCTTCTTGTCTCGCCTCAGTTGCTGGTGCTACGTCCTTTGTTTGCGATCACAAACACTTGAGACGCTCGCAGTCTTTTAGCAGATGTAGTCCCGCACGTTGCGTTTTACTATCGTATCCATACGACATGGGGAACTCTGTGCCACCACTTCCAAAGAGAAAATTTACTCGTTGATCCGATCCGTACGCTTTTCATAGCAGTCTGTCAAAATGATTTTCTGAGAAGTACTGAACGTTTCAAAGAGATCTTTGTACTAGAAGTATTCTAAAATGTGAAGAATACAACCCCGACAGTACAAAATTACCCAAAGGCGTACGGATAGTTGAGGACAAAAGTGGTTGTCTTAGACAGATGCGCGTCTTACATGGAGTCATTGTGAAGTTTATAAACGCCAAGGGGGAATGGAAAGTGGTCCTTTGTACAGACAATTTTTTTACTTCCTCAGAATTTCAAAGTTCTATCTAACACTTTTGGCCGTTTTGAGCTACCCAAACCATTAGGTCATAAACCAAGTGTTCTATCTGATATAGCAAAATTGAAAGATTAGTCGGAGTCATTATCAAGATATTGAAAGAATTGCTTTCGAAAAAGTTTGACATGTTGAGAAACTCGACATTTTTACGTCATAATTTCTCAAATCTCTGTACTGAGCAGATAAAACTTTGTAATTCTGAGGTAGCGAATTGTCTTATAGAGGTGGACGTTTGAGCAGGTTTGACAGTATGCTGTATCTCTGACAGTATGCTGTATCTCTGACAGTATGCTGTATCTCTGACAGTATGCTGTATCTCTGACAGTATGCTGTATCTCGGACAGTATTCAAGCAACTCCCCCTCCTACCCCTCTAAATCAGCCCTTGCCAATCAGGGTGATATTGTTCCAATGGGAAACGATTTGGTCATAAGTAATATTTATTGACGATGGGAAGCACCCACGGCTGTCACAGGTGTTATAAAATGCCTGAATTTAAATTACATGTACATGTATAGTCACGTAGGTTTGCTGTACGAAAATGTTAGCCTCTCCAAAGGGGGTAAAGGTGTCCATTGGCTATAATAATAATGTTGGCAAATTCTGCTCTAAATTGTCAAAGCAGTATTGTGATGGAGGTATAAAATATTTACAGGAAAATAATCAATGAGCAGTCTCCATGGACTTTGTGGTAGCCTCATAGCATTAGTGGCTGGTTAGAGAGCATTTTATTATCTCTCGGTGTTCCATGGTTTTGGAGAGATTTATTGGCCTTAGATCTAGCTAGTAGCATCCCGATGACTGGCCTTAGAGTTGGGTTGGAACAAACAAAAAAGAGAAGTGGGGGATTTTTATTCGATTTTTCCCCCTTTTACATTCATTTAAATTGTATGCGTTTCCTGGCAAGGCATTTAATTTATGAAAGCTGTGTCCCACGCCGCAAATATCTAAGTATTTACCCATCTACACCCCACGTCCCCTCCCACCCCATCTCTCTCCCTCTCTCTCCCCTCTTTCTCGGTCTATGTCTCTGTATCTCTGTCTTTCTCTCTTTCTCTCTCTCTCTCTCTCTCTCTCTCTCTCTCTCTCTCTCTCGCTCTCTCTCTCTGTCTCTGTCTCTGTCTCTCTCTGTCTCTCTCTCTGTCTCTTTCAGTTTCTCTATCTTAGATAGTATCTATCTCTCTCACCCCTCCCCCACGCACACACAAGCACGCACACATAATGTACCCCCCCCCCCCCCCACACACACAAACGCATTCACACAAACAACCATTGCGATAGCCCAGCATTGTGACACCACAAACATCTAACTTTTGGCGTAACAGGGTATTCCTTGTTATAGGTCAAGATGTTTCGAGTGGTCACTCACCCTTCTCGCAGCTCTGTGCTCGTTATCTTTGGGAAAACTGACCATTGGTCGCGGATTAATGGATTAGTGTTATCGTCTGGATAAGAGAGGCATCCACTTGAGATAGACAAAGTACAGACTCCGAGTCTGAGAGAGGGGCAGCTGCTTTGGTAGGTGTGGGGATGGAGGTGGAAATATTTGTAACGGAGCTTGGGGTGGGGGTTGTTTACTACGTCTCATGTTGTTTGTACTTAAGAAACACATAACTGCTCGATAACTCGTTAGAAAACTTACAATCACAGACACATACTCACCCAGACACACACACACCCAGACACACACACACACACACACACACACACACACACACACACACACACACACACTGACACACACACACAAACACACGCACAACTCGTGGGTCCTATTTCTTTTCATTCCTTTTGTTGTTTCTCTCTTTACATTTTGCTTTTTCCCAGCACTACGATAATAGGATGACCGTTATTTTGGCTAAGTGTTTTTCCCCTTATGAAACTCAGAAGTTCAAAGCAAATTCAGCTCACATTTTAAGGGACATCAAATGCCTCTATCAGAATAATAATTGATTAGCGCTGGTTTTGCTGGGATCATTGTAAAGAACACCCCCCCCCCCCCCTGATCTTCTGTTTGCAAGTTTGCTTGGTTGCTTTTTTTTATTGATACTATGATTATAATGCCTGTCTTTGAGAAACTTTTTATCATAGAACTATCATCATCAAGTGTCTTTTCTCGAACAAACATTGGCGGTTCAAGTTTGCCATCGACCTCTTTCATTCAAGGCCTCATAAATGAATCGTTTTTCATTGTGTTGTTAGTTGCTCTAAACTAAGCGACACCATTAATTGTCATCAATATATCTGTCAACTTTCATAACAATCATGATTCTTTCCACTACTGATATTTACCATCTTCAGTTTTACCGACTACCTTTGAAGCAAGATTTTAACATAGACTTGTATTATAATACCTTAGACCGTGCACTATGACGTTATTCCGGTTCATCATGGAACCCGCCATTTGACTCTATATAATAGAACCAATAAATGACGGGCAAGAAAGGAACAGTTACGCGCTCACTCGATCAAAGTGAAATAGTGGTTTTGCCCTTCATTTGGGGTGCTTATGGTGCTCACCAGGACCGTGAATGCTTTGACCTTATACAGTTGAGAGCGCCGTAAAACCCCCACTAAAAACATTTTAAAAATGAATGGTTAATAGAATTTTATAGAGAGAGCTTCAGTCAAGGCAGTGCCCGGTCTAGGATATTATATTATAAGTTCAAGTCTATGAGTTTTAAACACAACAATAGCAGCTAAACAATGTCCACGTATTTCCAACAATGGTGTTTACTGCTGTAGAGAATGCAGCAACTATTAATACTACTTCGCTGTGCATCTATCTTCGATCGCCTGCTAAGTGTACTTCAAGTTGGTTTGCGATTTGAAGACGATGTTCAATGCCTATTTTTCTGCCCCTTGAAAGGGTTGTTTCGCTTTGTTGAATAGCAGCTTTCCTAAGACTTGTTCTACTGTTGTATTTACATGTGCGTATTTTTGTGCATATGACCAAAGAAGATATGTATGGTAATGTAGCAAAATTGCTCAGATACATTCGTTTTACATTTGCAATGATTTTTGCTCGGGTTTGTTAGTTCACTAGTGTATCTCTCTCTATGTCTCTCTCTCTCTCTCCCCCTCTCTCTCCCTCTCTCTTTCTCTCTTTCTCTCTATCTCTCTCCCTCCCCCCCCCCATGCCCCTCTCTATATATCACTTGTACTATTTATCTATCTCTCAATCTCAGCTTAGGTATACCCTTCAAACAACTTTTGCTTTGGATTGAGAGAGAAAGAAAGAGAGAGATAGATAGAGAGAGAGAGAAAGAGAGAAGGAGAGAGAGATACAGAGAGAGGTGAGATAGAATGTATTTGTGTGTGTACGTGTCTGTGTATGTGAGTGTGCGTGTGTACGTGTCTGTGTATGTGTGTGTGTGTGTGTGTGTGTGTGTATGTGTGTGTGTGTGTGTGTGTGTGTGTGTGTGTGTGTGTGTGTGTGTGTGTGAGTGTGTGTGTGTGTGTGTGTGTGTGTGTGTGTGTTTGTGTTAATGTGTATTGTATGCAAAAGACAGAGATGGAGCCTGAAACATCTACTCCTTCACATGCCTGGTATCTTTATGATCAAGCGCTGTCTAGTGTCTTCCTGGTTGAGTTAAGTTTTTCCTTCAAAGTCTCGTTCACGTGCTAATAATAATAATAATATTATGACATTATGCAGTTGCGAGCGCCGTAAAACACTTACAAAAAAGGCATTCCCCACAATGAATTGTAAATTTGTACTGCTTTTGTTTTTATTTTAACGGTTACATTAATTAATTATTGATATTCTGTTCATCCATTCGTCCGCATTGCTATGTTACTTATTATGTTACTTATTGCTTGATGCTTTTGAGTATTATTTCATGAAATAAATTGTCGCTAATTTGAAATGCTGTTTTCGTACTATTCTTTTTCTACGTGATACTTTTTTATCGTTGCTTGTTGAAGTATTGTCTGTTACTTCTTTGTTTCAACCCCAGTTTTTTCAGAGTGCAATATTGAAAAAGAGGAGGAGTAGGAGGAGGAGGAGGAGGAGGAGGAGGGGGGAGGAGGAAGAAAAAGAAGAAGAGGAAGAAGTGGACGAGGAGAATGAAAGTGAGGAAGAGGAATTGCGTAGGAGGGGGAGGGTGGATAAGAGAAGGAAGAGGGGGAGAAGAAGAATGCGGTGGTGGTGAGGGTAAGGTGGGTAAGAAGAGGGAGGAGGAAATGTAGGAAATGGTCAGACAAGGAATAGTGACAAGATTTTTTTTTTTTTAAAGAAACTAGTGGAAGAGGAAGAGTAGGGGAAAAATAAAGAACATTTACTCAAAACTCCCCAAACATTCGAAAGTAAAAAAGATACCCGTTTAGATGCTTGAACCACAGTCGCTCGTGATATATCCTAGCAAGATGGCAACTAAGCTATTGGTATGCCTGTTTCAGGTGACTAAATCTTTTGCCAGTCTTCTTTTTAATGTGGGTGGTTGGCGGATTCTCTGGATTGATTTGTTCCTTCTTTCCTATTAAACATCTAGATATATCGTCTTCATTTCTTCTTTCTTGTGTTTGTTACTCTCTCGCAACACCTCTAATCTTCGGCACTTATATGACCCAATTGTGTCGCAGTGGTTACAAAACTTTTACTAAACCTAAAACTTCTTTTAATGTATGTGTTTTACGCCCTCTTTGACATAATTTAGATAATTTAGGAGTTGGGCTTCGACCTTGTCTGTCAGTGTCAGTCCGGGCTGAGAGTGATACAACGGTTTAGCAGACTGAAGGAGATTCTCAATGAAAATTCTTCCCGAACCCAGGTCTTCTGTGCATTACCACGGAGCGCCTAGCCGCTATACCACAGACGCCGGTTCTCCGCCAACTGAATGTCGAAAAAGAGTAGGCCCATCGAGGCTAACTCCCCTGACTGACGTCCAAATTAATTGTTACCTCGCTCAGAATTACAAAGTTTTATCTCATATTTCTGGCCGTTTTGAGTTACTAAGACCATGAGTCAGAAACCAATTGTTGTATCTGCTCTGTCAAGATCGTAACATTATTCGGAGTCGTTTTAAAGGTATTCAAAGAACTGCATTTTTAAAAGCTAAGCTTGACATGTGAACCTAAAAAAATGACGCCAAAATTATCCAAATTTAACACTCAGTAGATAAAACTTTGCAATTCTTAAGTAGGGTAATCCCTATCTACAGCTCTGATCGCTGTCAAAATGCCCTATTTAAATACATTATGTCGTTATACAGAAACGAACACAAGGCACACACACACAAAAAAAAGAAAAAAGCGCGTCAATCAATCGCTTGTGTAAACACCAAAAAAGAAAAACAAAATCACCCAAATTTATTCCGGTGAACCAATTTGAGTTTACTATTACATTTGGGGGCTCTCGTGGCCTAGAGGTTAAGGTGTTGGCATCTCATTCAAAGGTCCCGGGTTCGAATCCGGGTAGCGACCAAAAAATTTTCTTCTCTAAAATTGTCTCCTTTCACCTCCTTTCCTGCTCTCTAGCAATGTTCTGTTGT
>NW_004797582.1:69479-71332 GCF_000002075.1 Aplysia californica | reverse complement strand
GAGAAAAAGAAAGAAAAAAGAAACACACCCCACCACCCACCAAAACAAAACAAAATAAAACAAAAACAACATGACCCTCCCCTGGTTAGTGTATTATGTTCAAAGCTGCATGAGCAACAGCAAACAGGAATTCTGAAGCGGAGAAGTGGATGTATTTCTTGCCTTTGCATTTAGAATCCTTGAGTTTCGTCTTCGGAATGAATAAGATGTGCTATTGAACTCCTCGTTCTGACCCTGCGTTTGCCCTGAAAAGCAGAGTTAAAGAAGCCCTCCTCCTATATGAGCTATTTTGTGTTACTGAGAGGGTAGAACGATTTATACCCCCCCCCACCCCTCCCCACACACAAATTAAACAAATTAAACAAAACAGTTAGGCATCCCTAATATCACTTTTTTTAAAAACAACAACACAATTGATAAATGAGTCTGTTGGTGAAAATATTAACAAGTGTCAGGATTCTAAGTCTTTTAATAAGTTAGAAAATTCAAAATCAAAGGCAGAACGTGTGTTTTCGAACTCCTGCGTTCGATTTCTGAGTAGGGATAATTTTTGCCGAGTATCTCGAACTTTCTGCGGGGATGTTGTATCATTCTTACCCCAGGTTATACCTAATGATCTAAATTGTATTGATAGGGCTTTTAAAAAACGCTAACATTAAAAAAAAAATAATGCGGAAAGTTCGATCAAAGAACCTTACCGCATATTTCACTCAATTTTCTCGGCAAACCACAACACATTACATAATATTACAAAATAAAACTGGCATGATCCTCTTAACCACGGTAAAGACATGAGCAAGTATGCAAAAGGGACTGGGGGCGAAAGGTCCTCCTCTTAACGAAACTACACCAAGACTTCGTCTCCTATACATTTCGTTCGTTTCCATCTCCCGCAGAATTATGATCCGAATGCATAATAATGATTAATTTCAATACGTTTGCGCACTCGGTGGTATTGATTTCCGCGCTGCGTCGACTTTTGATTCTTCCGTCATTTATCTTCCGCAGATATAATTTACAGAAAGGGAAGACGTAGAGATGCAGATTAAGGTGAAGTAGCGGCAGGATAATCAGCTTATCCGCGGCCATTTTTTTCCATTAGCTAAATGTTGCAATGTGATCTGAAGGGAAATGCAGTGTAATGCTGAACGAAATAATGATAGTGATAATAATAATACTAGTAATATGCCTGCTGGTTGGTTAGTTTGCCTTATGCTCAGACATTGTATTACATGAGTATATTTTTTCTCTTGGTTTTATTTTATTTCGTTTTGTTTTGGTTTCTTAGTTTCATTTTTCTCCGCGCGTTTCCTACTATAAATAAGAGAAGCTGCCTATTTCTGAGATCTCTATTACAGATGTTACTTAATTAATTTTTAAAAACATTTATTTCGTTTTCGTTTTTTTTTTTGCCTTCTTTTTTTGTTTTTGGATTAATTTTTAAAATACGTTTTCCCTTCTGTTCGAAACTTTAAAACAGTCTTGATTTCAGAGGTCAGTTCAAAGTTTTTACATAAAATAGTATTTATTTGTTTTTCTCACGTATTTATTTCTCCTACCAGTTAATACCGGTTCGATGATTTTTTATTTGTGGCTTGTTCTTTACGAGACATCAAAGGAAATGCAACCACAGAAAGACTTTTCTATCTGTGATCAGGGTAAAAGCTGTTTCAAATAGTGCGCGGAGTTTGACATAAGACAAATAAGAAGAGTATTGGGGATGTTGAAATGCTCCTTTTTTTCGTTTGATCTTTGGTTGTTGCTTTTTTTCACCCTTTTTTCTTTGGGTGTGAAAGAGAGAGAGACACACACACACAGAAAGAGAGAATAGTGGAGAGACAGAAAAACACAGA
>NW_004797582.1:60188-67274 GCF_000002075.1 Aplysia californica | reverse complement strand
GATAGATAGATAGATAGATAGATAGATAGATAGATAGATAGATAGATAGATAGATTTTTGGCCAATTTTGAAAGATGGTATCCATCTTTGAGGTGGTGGAGTAAAATCAATGTATTCATTTCGGCCATTTCAAATGGGGGCACCCAAATAGAGTACGCATTGAAACGCTAACAACTTTTTACATAATTGAAACATTTTCAAATGACCTAATGTAGTTGCGAGCGCCGTAAAACCTTTACTAAACAAACAAACATTTTCAAATGTGTATTAAAATCGGGCCATTTTTTCCTTATATTTCTAGGACATCTGGGACAACCTTCGTATATTATTATCTCTCTCCTTATCTTCCCTGATCTCTCTCCTACATATTTTTGGTTCTGGCCGTCCTTGGACATCGCTTCAATCTTTACCACAAAAGCAGGAGGAACCAGGTTTAGAGTACTAAATAACCAAAAATCAAAATTGTAAAAGAAAAAAAAAAAGAAAAAAATTTTAATGCCCAAAATTGTCCAAGATTTCACACTTTTTTAACCACTAGTAATTTATAATAATTAGATTCTAACTTCTAAAGGCACAAACCATTATGAATAAATTGTTAATATTTTAAAGGCCTTGAAAATCAATGATTTATTTATAGAGGCACCAGCAATCTATCTAGGTGCTGTTTTAGCCTCTTTTGTTTTAAAGGATCTTGACCATTGACCATCAAAGATTTATTTATTGAGGCACCAGTAATCCATGTCCAGGTGCTTTTTTAGCCTAATGTTTTAAAGGTTGAAGAGAAAAGTGGTTGTCTTAGACACTATAATACAAAAAACGCAAAGGGGGAGTCGGTAAATGGTCGTTTGTACAGGTGACTGTCGTGGACAGGTGACCATTAAGAGCAGGTTTTACTGCAGTCCCAAACCTAAAATCCGCTACAAAATTCGAAATAGTTACAAAAAGTCAAGAAAAATATCAGAATTTGTCCTAGTCTGCCCATTTACTGAACCATTAATAATTTATACTAATTAGGTTTTAATTTATAAAGGCGCCAACCATTATGGATAAATTAATCATTATTGGTTTAAAGGTTGAAGAGAAAAGTGGTTTTCTTAGACATGTGGACGTCATGGACAGTTTTACTATAATACAAATAATGCAAAGGAGGACTCGGGAAATGGTCGTTTGTACAAGTGACTGTCGTGGACTGGTGGCCCTTGAAGCAGGTTCTACTGTAGTTCCAAACCAAAAATCCGCCACACAGGAGTACTAATCCCAGCCATCGTCCATGGCCATACTCGCTCGTTCTGGTATTTATGGACGCGATAAAGAAAATCTCGGACACCAATAACAGAGGGGAAGACGACACCCTTGAAGACAAACAGGTTTCATCAAATCAGAAAGGTGGATCATAAACAAAGTCGGAAGAATCCCCCCAGCAACCGACGAGTGAAAACGACCATTACTCACAATATCATTTCCTCGACCAGCGCTGTTTGACCATGTCGACAACAAAGAAGAGAAGGAGCGTAAATTTCCAGCAAACAACAGCCTCTTCTGGTCTCATAGAAATCATATCGAGGGCAAGGAAAGTGCTAACGACTCGATCTCAAGGACCGAACATAAAGGCCCCGCGCGGGGTGCTGGTTATGCTACCTGAAGAAGGGTCGAGAAGTCTTGGCGTCCGCCCCCCCCCCCCACACCCTTTCCCCCACCCCTAGTCCTTCTCCCACTCACAAACACACACTCCCAATTATTGTTTCCCATAGTCTGATTTCTGTAGGGGTATTTCTGACCGAACACCGCTTTTGTACTCTCGATTGGGGACCTTTTGGGAGTCGAACTATACTCCGAAAAATTGTCCCTTTTCTTGAGGTGACGACTTTGAATTGTATCCAGTTCTCGTAAATTAGTGCTTGATATGAAAAGAAATATCGAGTGATAAACCATCATAGACGTGGCAGATGTGGACGGAGGTGCTAAAAGTTTGAATAGAATATCAGCAACAGTAAATTACCATCAAACGCCGATACGATTGCCGCTCCATAAACATCAAAGACTCGGGGCGTGTGACAGAATTCTGAACAAGGTGAGAACAAGTTGAGGGACAAGAGAAGTGGAAATATTGTTGAGAAAGTACAGGAAGAAAAGGACAACGTAGTCAGAATAAAACATGTGTCAGTGGTTTTTGGTGCTTGAGTCGCAGTATCCGGCGATTTTCTGCACAATAACGGATACATTTCTTCAAGAACTACCCAGAGAAATAGACGTAGTTTACTTCAGTTTTCGAAGTTTAGTAAGATTTTTCAGGGAATTTACTGCGCTAATAGGCCATAATATGAGTGTTGAAGATAAGAGATGCTACTAGAGAGTAACCTACAAAGAAAGGAAGGTTGAGAGATCAGGAGGATAGATGTTTGGAAAGAAAGAAGGAGCAGACCACACCGAAGCATCCACCAACCATCCCCCCCCCAAAAAAAAATAGACTCGGAGAAATGTTTAGTTTGATTATAAGTAAAGAGAAGTCTATCGACATACTAAAAGGAAAGCCAGAAAGGACAAGGACAGACGGAAGGCAGAGAGAGACTACTTTATTGTTTGTCTTAGTAGGAGTTTTATGGCACTTGCAGCAACACGATAAGGTCATATGTGCGGAAGATTAGAGGTGTTACAAGAGAGTAACGAAACACACACACAAAAAAGAGGAGGATATATCAGAACGATAGAATGTTTGATAAGAAAGAAGGAGAAAAACACGCCGAAGCACCCGCCAAACACCCACTTCGCAGTGACTTCTGTATTATCATTATTATTATTATTATTATTATTATTATTATTATTATTATTATTATTATTATTATTATTATTATTATTATTATTATTATTATTATTATTACTATTATATTATTATTATCATTATTGTTGTTGTTATTATTATTTTTGTTATTATTATTATTATTATTATTATTATTATTATTATTATTATTATTACTAATATTATTATTATTATGGACTGACAACATAAAGACATGGACAGCATGATTGTTGGAGCAGGGCACCAGAGCGGCAAATAATTTACTGTTATGAATGACCTTCGAGGCAGAGATGACACCTTCAGTCAACCAACCATTAACATAGGCTACTACATGTAATAGATAGCTCGGAAAAAATAGGACTTGGCCAAAAGAGAGAACAGAGGGAAAGCAAACAAGTACGGCCTACTACAAAGGAAACCCTCTAACCACTTGAAGGGTTAAAAGAAAACTTTAAATAGGAGTTTTACGACACTTACAACACAAAAAAGTCATATTGTAAGTGCCGAAGATTAGAGGTGTTACAGTGACGATATATATATGGGAAATACATGATTTGTGACATTTTGAGGTGTGTTTTATGTGAATCGACCTAAAATATGCTGAATTATTACTGACTTCCTCACCACCAAAAGAGTCTTACTTTTTCACCACCATTAAGTGATTAACGTTATTCTCACCGACACCAGAACACTGACAAAAACAACAGCAGAAAGAAAAATAACAGCAGTGACAACAACAAGAATAATCAGCTCAGTAACCATGAAGACAAAAAAGAAAAAAAATCAACAACAGAAAGCTGAGCAAGATTAAGAATTTAAAAAAAATAAGGAAGTAGAGTGACTGAAGACTGAAGAGGATTCTGAAGAAAAAAAAAGCAACCCCAGAGTAAAACTAAAACGAAGAGGTAGCATAAACAAGAGGAAGATAGCGAGAAAGATAAAGGAAAATAATAAAATTGAATACGTCCATAAAGCAAACCAGCGAAAACACCAATAACTTTCCTTTCTTTACAAGAAAAAGCACATGAGACGATGTTATGGTTGAAGCAGAGAAACACGCTTGTCCCATAGACTTGAAGTATCATAATATCTTAGACTGTACACTGTCATGGCTGCTGTTCTTTGCTCTCTCTATTTTTTTTAATTCGCTGCGAAGGGGTGCGCAAAATGAGCGCCCAAATGAAAGGCGAAAACCAATCTCGCTTATCTTATAGTCTTATAGTTGACACTCGCAGCATCTATTCCCCCTTGTCCTTCAGTTGGCTCCAAATTGAGTTAAATGGTGTCCCTACACTTGTCTTGACCAAATAGAAAAGGCTAACACTAACAATATCACCTTAGCAGATAGGGAACGGGATAGAGGGTGCCCTCGTCCCTCGTGACTCATTGGAGCAAAGGAAGATAGGACTAACGCTAACATTACATAAATGCTATCCTACATCATCACTCATCCTCACCATTATTTCTAAAATCATCATTGCTCTCAGATCAATAACTTAAATATATAATCCTTGAATCTCTATCTGTAACAGTTACTTGTCATACTAAGTATGCACATAATACAGTATTGCACACTTTTTTCCCCACCAATCAGAAGACGTCAATCTCATATAAATGGGCAAGGGATTTTTTCAAAAAAGGGTATAATAAAGTGCTCGACAGTGAACCCGAATGACGTCAGAGCACATGGTCTAGGATACTTTTATAAGACAAGTCTATGGCTCGCCCGAAGACATATCGTTTTGACCTGGGTAAACAATCCTATGTTAAAATCCCGTGGATACTTTTATCTTTTTTATTCATCTTCAAAATGTTCCCACAGTTACTTTCTTTTTCGGTGACATTAGAGTTTTTTTCGCGCTAAGAGCAGACGGAAGGGGGGGGGGAATTTAAAAGGAGAAGAAAAATTTTTTAAAAATATTTTTTTACAAAAAGAAAGAAAGAGGAGAAAACCATGACGATGACAGGTGAAAAGATACCGTGTCCGATTGTCTCCCTGAAGATTCCCCTCTTTTTAGTACTCTCTATCTTTTTCATTGAAATCGGCAACAGTTTAAGCGCAGCTCTTGGCCGCGTCAAAGTTCTCAAACAAGCATCAACATTTTGACAGCGAAAGGGCTCTTGTGCTCGCTTCAACTCATAACGTTGACCACGGTCGTTAGCTCTCGTTTCCTTTCCCTGATCCAAGTTTTTGTTGCTCGCTATTGACAGGACAAAGGACACAGACAGGCCAAGTTCTTTTTTATTTCCGTTTTGGTCTTTGTTCTCTTCAGACAAGGTCGCTATTAACAATAACGCGTGCTTATTATAATACATGATCTTGACCTCTGAAAAGGTATCCGCGACAGTGGCGTTCTTTCAGCTCTTAATGTGGGGCATTTAACTTCTTTCACTGGATTAATTCGGGGTATGAAAAAGGCAGGTGAATATTATTTAAGTGCTCTCGATTTTGTTCGTGATGTTTAGGCTGGATCGAAGGGCTACAAGTTTTGCCAAAAAATAATAGCGTCGTTAACTCTTTGAGCAAATATATTGTGTTCTGTGTGCGTGTGTGTGTGTGTGTGGGGGGGATGGTGGGAGAGTAATGTACGGCTTACGGGAGTGTGTGTGTGAGTGTGTGTGTGTGTGTGTGTGTGCGCGTGTGTGTGTGTGTGCGTGTGTGTGCGTGTGTGTGTGTGTGTGTGTGTGTGTGTGTGTGAGAGAGAGAGAGAGAGAGAGAGAGAGAGAGAGAGAGAGAGAGAGAGAGAGACTGTGCGTGAGCAGAGGGATGAGTAGTTTATTTGGTGATGAGTGTGGTATAATCAATTAGCCAACCTGGCATTGTATTAGACATCTACAACTGGTAGTACTTCTCGAATAAATCTGGCTTGGGGTTGGCCTGCTGAACACAATGATGGCTGCACGTTTAAATCTGTTCCTTTGTACAGACCGTTCTTTGTAACTTATTGTAAGTGGCTTAAGTTACCCCGTGTGGCCTAAGTAGCCCCGGCTGACGGTAGGTAAAACACCACAATGAGCTTAAAAGGAAGAAAAAGACGCCATGAGAGGATCCATGAAAGTATAACACTGAGTGCAAAAAATCAAAACCCCAAAACAAACAGTCAAACAAACAATCAAACAAACAATCAAACAAACAATCAAACAAACAATCAAACAAACAATCAAACAAAAAAAAACCCAACAATAACAACTGCAACAACAAAAAAACAAAAACAACAACAACAAGTAACCACCACCACCACAACCCCCCCCCTCAGTTTTTTAAAAGAAAATTGTAAGACACTGCAGGTACGAGAAAGAAAATTTGTGAAAAGACTATACTGCCGTCATCGTGTTGATCTGGGGCTATGTAGTGCATACAGAATATAACAAATGTGAGGCAGCGTGGTGGAATCAGGCTATCGTCAAAAGGATCAAAGTGAAGAAACTTGTATTTTTCCTCAGGTTTGTGAATTTTCATCCCATTTTTGTTTTTTTGCCTCAACACCTTTCATGCCCATTAAAGAACTCATTTCTGTGTGGATTTTTCTGAAAAGCGTTAATTAATGGCACAAAAAAATGTAAATTTTCAGTTACCACGGACTCTAAAGCTAGGAAATAACTAATCTTTGGAAGCCATTTTCTCACTCATTTTACCTCTGAAAACAGGTTACCCCCACCTCCTTCATTCGCAAACATCTCAACTTGTATTCAAGATAAATGGATATTTTTTTCATCCAAATAAAGACTGGTGAAAAAAACTTTAAGATGATACCAATAACTCTACATGCCCAAAAACTGACGAGAGCCTGATTCCACCACGTTGCCTCACAAATTTTCTTGATTGTGGAGGCTATCGCATGTTCTTCACCCGACCATGCTTAAATGAAATCTGATACTAATTCTCAGTAAAAGTAATTAGCTGAGTATACCCTAATAATAATAATCTGAGAACTTGAGCTTTTTAACCTCGAAAGGTCACAGCTCTTTGAATTATGCATCCAGGATGCGTGTGCAGTATAAAAGCAAAACTACACCGTTTGAAGCAAGCAGGAAAATGAATCTTCAGAATACTGTGTTAAAAGTCATGGGTAACCCGAGAAATGCTCACAGTGCCACAGACGGGACAAGCTTAGACCGCCTCACGATCTCCTCCAAGATTTTCTCGCGCGCATTAATCTCTTGGGAGCGTTCCTTTCGTTTAGTACCGGCATGCTTTGGTGCAGTTGTGTGTGCGCGCTGAGAGAATCAATCATGTGAACGGCCTCAACACGCTGAAAAGCGACAGATCTTTGCCGAAGGCGTGGGGG
>NW_004797582.1:56531-58676 GCF_000002075.1 Aplysia californica | reverse complement strand
GGGGTGGGGAACAGAGCAAGAGATAAGAGAGAGAATGAATTAGAAGAAGTAAACATCCATTGAACAAACACACACACACACACCACACACCACACACATACACACACACACACACACACACACACACACACACAGAGAGAGAAACACCCACACACATGCACACTCACACAAAGAGACGAGAAAACACCTATTTGAGAACCACTTGTCCAAAGTCAACAGAGACCCATCTCAAAACGTTGTCTCTGCCCCCTGGCATGAGATGTCGTGGAACTAATGCAACACTGGGAGACAAAATAAATGACAAAACTATCAAGAAATATGAGCCGCTTTTTAGCGGTGCCAGAATGCGCGAATTAAAATGAACCCTGTGCGCACGGGGTGCTGTGAAGTGCTTAACCTCTCTCGGAACCTTGAGAGAATTAAGTGCATTCAGTAGCCACCACTAGACCCGCCTCCCCTTGATGGATGTGTGGCATTGTATGGGATTACGTTAAGTTCGGCTCAATCTTCACGCTTTCCGTTGACACTTAGGAGAAAATCGGGGCGTATTGGGGGGCCAGGGTGCTGCGTTTTTATTAGCTAACCGCTGACGTCTTTTTCCCCGCAAAGAAGATAAATTACGGGTTGAAATTACAGTGTGTTTTTTTGTTTTTTTAAACCATCTGAAGACTTTGAATGTCACATGGGTATGTAATGATCTTTCTTTAGACCTGAAGAAAGACCACTGCTCAGAAATTTGGTATGCTCTTGGTTCATATCTTTTGGGTGGGGGCTGATTGCGTTTATCAGTACAACGATTCCACTTTTCGTAACTTGTTATTGTTGCTGCTACTGTCGTTGTTATTTTCTTTATTATTCGTCATTGTTGTTGTTGTTGTTGTTGTTGTTGTTGTTGTTGCTGTTGTTGTTGTTGTTGATGATGATGATGATGTTCATGTTGTTCTCTTCGTGTTTTGTTTTTTTATTTTGATTTTTTAGAAGGTTTCATAAGAACAGAATTGATAACCAAGAACGTGTCCGATTTAAAGAAATCTAATATCAAGCCGGAATCACAGCAACCCAATACCAGGCCACAAAACCATGACATGACAGACAATAGAAAACGGCCAAGTTTACTTTAGCGGTTTTTCCGGGCTCCCCCTAAAACGACATCGTGATTAATCTCCCAAGCCACAATAAACACACTCGCCTAAACCTAACAAGCTGATGGCATGACAATCACGACTTGTAGGAACGCGCAGGCGCACGAGCACTTCCGTGTCAATTTCATTAAACCGACGTCAAATCCGATTGGACAAACGTTTAGTGACATCATGACCCCGATCGAGAAGGGCCGGAGATTTTTTTCCAGGAGTTTTCCGAAGCGAGCGGGGCGTGTGATGATGATGATGATGTTGTAGAGAGAGAGAGAGAGAGAGAGAGAGAGAGATTGGGGGGGGGGGGGGGGGGGGGGTGTAGTGTAGACTCACCCATGACCACCCCGAAGGACGAGCGGTGCAATCGTGTATTCATACGCTCCAGCAGGGAGGAAATTAGCCGTTGAGGAAAGATTGCTTTCTCCCTGAAGAAATTGTCCTGGCCCCCCGGTCACCTCTCGGCGCTACTGGCCATCTGTGGGATTGGTGGACTGAGCGGGAATCGAGTTCAGGACAGTGCAGTGGTATCGCTGTGTTGTTGATACTGTCCAGGTTTTCTGTGTTAAGTGTTCTGATGTTCTCACGCTCAGCGAGCATTTTGTTTTCTGGGCACACGGTAGATAACTGTTCGAACCATAACCTCTGGATCCCCCTCCCCTCCCCTTTGCCCATTTGCCCCTTATCCACATGAAAAAAACCAAAGAACTGAATATCGCAAATGAACTTAAAACAAAACCTATTTTTAAAGCTAAAAAGACAAGCCTGGGGTAGACAAAGGAAGAGAAAACCCGACCCTCAAAAGAACCCACAACAGCAAACACAGATGCAAAAGCAAACATGCAAACAAAGCTGATCAAGACAACAGGAACACCCCCCAAAAAGACCCATTTATTAAAATATTGCTGTTTTGTGTCACAATGATACACTGTTCTCACCATAAAGTGGTTTTTGTAGCCCTCTGCAACTCACACTTACCCCCCTCCCCCCTCTCTCTCTCTCTCTCTCTCGC
>NW_004797582.1:51943-55501 GCF_000002075.1 Aplysia californica | reverse complement strand
GCCACAAACACGCACGCCTTTTTTTTTTGGGGGGATATAACAATGACCAACCGAATAAAAAAGAAACAACAATATCATACACAAACATACAACAAAAAACACACGCATTTAATTTTTTAAAAGCGCTCTCAGATTCTATGTATACACGCTAATCCTTTTAAATCAAATCAGTACACATAACTTTTACTTAAATGGTAAGGAGTATTTTGGTACTTTCATGTAAGGACTTGCTACCTGACTGTAATGTTCCTCACTCTTGTACTTCATTTGTTGCGCTTCTTGGTTCCGTGTTTCCCTTTTTAATCTACTGCCCCTGTATACCCATTAGGAGTGCAACTGTAGGGCATTGGACTTATAGAACTGCAGAGTCGGCATAATGCACCTTTTATGTTCAGTATAATTTTGTCAAAATGAAAGTTATATTGTAAATAACAATTATGTGTATTTATTTCCATAGGATTTGAACTTCAACTTCAAACAGACCAGTTTCGATGTGGAGTTTGTTGGCCAACCTCTATGCTACAGTGTTCTGCTCAATGTTGACTTATCCCACGAGCTCATAAAGTCGTTAACGCCGCGCGCTGGTCCCAGCTCTATCCTGTAAAGAATCTGTGTCGTAACACGGGCAGTCTCACATGACCGTGAAACCGGAATTCCGGAAAACGGAAAGCCGGAGAAAGACAAACATCTGGAAGTCTGCTTCCAGACCAGATTGAAAGCAATCTTGAACTACTGTGCGCTTTGAGCTAATATTTCAAAGTTATTGATCGTTAAGGCGTCTGCGCTGGAAATGACTATTTCGATGTTTCGTGATTCGACGAGATGCACCAATGTCTTACGACGCCGCTATCCTAATGGGATCTAATAAACCTACTATGCTAAAAAAAAAACGCATCCTCTCTGCTGGCAATAGCTAGGTAATACATGTAGTAACTTGAAAATGAACAGTCCTCGTGAGGAAAGTATAGACACATTAATAGTATCAGTCAGTAGAAAAATCTTACAAGGTAAGAGTGAGACCAAATTTACTTTGGTGAACAGTTTCTGCTTTATTTTCTTCTGTCTTTCCTTTTACTATTATTATACTTATGGTTTCGTTTGATGTACCACTTTTGTAGAGACCTATCTGTGTCTAATACTAATAGAACGGGTTCTCTATCATGGTTTATGTTGAATTTTTGGTTTTTAAATTATATTATTATGCTACAATTTGGTACGATCTTTCAACTCCGCCTGTCTTGGCTTCTCTTGAAAGTGTGGTGTGTAAGAGGAAATATTCACTAAAACATATTGAATTTAGAAATATTTTTAAAAAATCAAACTCAACCCTTTTTCATGCGAGATGAATAACAAGGACATCAAATAACAGACCCCACGAACAGTGGATATCAAGCGTTCATTGAGTGTACTGGACTGCAATGCAGGTTGCCCACATTTGAAACATCAAAAATGCATTCTTGAACTTGCGTTGTTTGTGGAATTTTCAAAGATCTCCACCCACGACGTTCAGATCTATTTATTTTTTATTAGAGATGGCTGTTGACTTTTGAGGTCGATCCTCTTAAAAGATTTAAAAGCTTGAGCTGAAAGGTGCTTTAAACTCATAAAACAGAATACCACCCACAGATGTTTTTTTTTCTTCTGCGCCTTGAACGACCCGGTAGCATGCGTTTTTATCGTCATCAAACCGTGTCATGTGCATACCCTTTAAACCCTCCTTTCTTTGCAGGCATATCCTCATCAGACTAGCGTCAGATTAAGGCGTCTCGAAACTGATTATAATATTATAGGTCTTTTGTGACAAACTGTGTACCCCCTGGCAAGGGTCTCCGCTTGGGTGTTGGGTTACTGCCCCTTCCTCAGACGGAGCTGAGCAAAGCGTAGATCTATCACACACATACATACCAAACAAAAGCGTGGCGGTGTTATGATAAATTCTGCAGGTAAATATGACCGAGGTAAGGACTGTTATTGTAACCGAGAACTCCTTTGTGGCTCTTCCGTAGGTCAACACGTGTTAGGCTTGGGTTCGCGTCCGGATCGGCCATTACCGTCTTACCGTCGTCAGAATGTGAGCTTGGGTTATTTCAAGGTTTTAATATTTTTTAAAATATTACCTCGTTCAGAGCTATGACATGCACTGACTTGCTCTTTGCCCGAACACATAATTTTTTGGGAAGAATGTTATTAAGGTATTAGGATTAAGTTCAGGAGTGGATTATGTTTTTATCTTTATTATTATTATTATTTCTACTCCGTTTAAAAGGGACATCATTCTATCCCAAAGCTCGGGCGCATGACGCACGATGCATTGACGACACACATTCCAAGATGGCATACACAGACTGCATATCTCCAAAGAATTTAATGTGTATGGAGAGAGGTGGTCAGGGTATACTTAAACAAACCGTAGTTTTCTGTTCTCGTGTTTTTCTTTTAGTTTTAAGGCTCTAAATATAACTTGAGTAGAACATTATAATCGCAAGACCTTGTTTTGACTATAAAGCTCGTTTAACACGCATACATTTTTGGGGGAAAACCGTATATTTGAAAGACAAATTAGGTTTACAATTTTTTGGGTGTCAAGGACACCGTTCGTGCTCAAAAACAGAAAAAAAATTCCAAGAAGATGACGCCTCAAATTAGTACATGTATATCAAAATATGTGTTTTCATTGACAAAGGACAAATTCTCTCTTCAAAGCAGAACACATAGGAGATGGTACGCAGTATTATGTTATTGTGTATCTAAACCAGTGTCATCGAATATTCACTTCTAATATAAGTTATCGTATTTGTCGTTATCTTCTTTTGGGGTTTTATTTTTATGGAAAGTAAACGATGAAGTGATTTCTCCTTTAAATAACTCACATGTTCATTGCTTTTACCTTGTTTAATAGCGAGACCTCAAAATTATGTAAGCAAATCCGCATTCTCTGGAACATACAATTAAGGGGGTTAGGGTGGGGATAGAGTTGCCGAAACTAGTCTCGAACTCAGGCCACCTGCCCTTCACCCACACCTGAACACCCACATCCTCCCCTCATTCGTGCTTGGAAACTGAGAAGAACAGGAGAGCTCTTAAGTCACCACCCTAACTACTGGTGACCGTCTTTCGTCTGTCGACTGTAACAGCACTAACTATTCATGAGTTCAGATTGGTGCAGTACCAAAAAGTTCCATTTACAACAACGAGAGTACATTATATTGCAGAGGGAACATTTTGGCCTCTGACCAGAAAGCTGTATTGTTAACCTTGGCCAAAAGACAGTAGTGAGTGAAGGGGGAAGTGTGCAGAAATGTCGCTTGCTCCCTCTTCCCAAAGTCTCAAAGTTCGCGATTCCTTTCTCCCCTTGTCTAAACATTTGGCTACATTTGGCGGTCCAGCATTGTCCAGCCCTGTCTCTGTATGGCAGGGGAGCCCGGGGGGAGTAATTGTATCAAGTGTGGGGACGTCCCCCGCAGGATCGGGTGTCGGGAAAGTTCAAGTGGCACGGGTGATAAGGGTGGGAGAGAGAGAGAGAAAGAGAGAGAGAGAGAGAGAGAGAGAGAGAGAGAG
>NW_004797582.1:47442-49751 GCF_000002075.1 Aplysia californica | reverse complement strand
TCTCTCTCTCTCTCTCTCTCTCTCTCTCTCTCTCTCTCTCTCTCTCTCTTTCTCTCTCTCTCACCGCATTCATTTTTTTCTTGATTATGGTTGAATCTTCATCCGAAGAAATGGTTCACACAAGTTATGGGTCAAAAAAGTTTTGGGTAGTATGTTTTTGGTTTAAAAAGGAAAACAACTACCTTTAAGAACAATTACAATTGGTCGCTTTTAAGGACAAGCGGGCTAACCTAGATTTCGGGGGTTTCCCGAAATCTTGGCCTACACCAAAAGTGGGCATTGCCTTACCTGTAATAGAAGTTTGGTTTCATTGGTGTTTGTTTGGTTATAGAGAAAGCTCTTCTTGTCTTTTAAAGAAACTGATCAAGGGTCCAAAAACTTTACCTTCGATTTTCTCAAAACAGCATTTTTCGGGATAGCCCCCTTGTGCTTAAAAGCAACCAGTTATAACCATCACTATCACCACCATCAGCATCATTATCACCATTATCATCACCTATGCTGTTTTTACTATCACTATAATATAGTACAAAAAAGACACACAGGGACCTGATACAGGGTACGTGTCGCCAACTCCATTGACACTACAAGAGAAGCTGTACGGACCGATAGATGAACTGAACAGGACAGCCCGATATAATACGGATGCCGGACTTCAAATGCGTTGCGATAGAGAAGAAGAAGTAGTAGTACATGTGTCTTTTATAGTAACGACGTATGCAGACTGGTTTAAACGTACTCCATCTATAAGTTCAGCTAGGTGGCTATGAAAAGGTCAATAGTTTTTGTTGAGCAGAGGTCAACTTGTTGGGCAATTGGACAATTCGCTACCCCAGAATAACAAAGTTATATTTTTTCTGGCCGTTTTGCGTTACGAACACTATGAGGTAAAAAAACCAAAACCCAAATGTTATATCTGCTCTATTAAAATCGTAAGAAAGTTGTTAGATTTATCAAGATATTCAAAGAATTACTTTCGAAAAAACTTGAAAAATATTGAAACAATATTTTTTTACGTCAAATGTCTCAAAACTGGGTACTGAGCAGATAGCACTTTGTAATTCTGAGGTAACAGAGAACGTGTATACTCTAGTCAGTCGCTCTTCTCCAGCCTGATCCGATTACGCATACAAGATTGAATGAATCAATGTCTACTCTACATAACATCAAAGCTTCTTTTACATTTAGTATACTAATCACACCGGCTACTGTGGTATATCTACTAAGCGCCACACATGAGACCAGAATTCGATTCCGGAGTGGGGAGACATTTTTACCAATAAGTATCTCTTTTTTCCGTTTGAATGTTGTATCTCTCTCAGCCTGGGTTGGCCCTGACAGGCAGGGTCGAAGCCTAGGCTGCCTCATAAATTATCTACAGTATAACGATCGTTGTCATCAAGTGCCATGTTTACCACAGACATTGGCAATCATAGTTCGTCATCCATTCCTTTGCTCGGATGCACTCAAATAAATCTAAGAGTCTGATCTTGCCACGTCACTCATCTGTTAAGGCTCTCCAAGTAACTTACTTTGTGTCAATTGGGACGTGAAAAGAAAACAAACCACGTACTCCACAAGGCACCAGATGGACTCGGACAACAAAGGGACAGCAGCCGCCGCGGAGATGCAGCTAACGTCTCTTCGCCACTATCAAATTACTCCCCTTTGCCCCTTCCTGTCCGGGAAGACATTGACTCTTAAAACATTCATCGCTATTTTTCTCCCCTTGTGCGTTCTGTTTTCATCAACCACCCCTTCCTAGCCTCGTCTTCACTTCGTCCTAGCCTCGTTCTAGCCTCGCCTCCCCCCTCGGGAGCCATTAGGGTCCGGCTATGCCACGCCCATTTGGGGCTTCCTGCACAAGCCATCCATCAACGCTCCACCAAAAACAATCATTAAGTTGTCCCCTCCTTCCCTTATTTGTCTTTCCTCTCTTCCGTCTGTCTTCTGTCTTCCACTTCTTTGACTCATTACTATTACTTTCGGGTTTCATCATGAGATTACGAGGAATTTCTTTTTATAAGTCTTCAATCACCGTTTCCTCACAAGACAGCGGGCAACGTACAGAGGGACAGCGAGACAGACACTCTCTTATGCATGAACAGTCTTATTGGTTTTGGGTTACAAATGCCACTGTTGTATTGTCACACGTTAGGACTCAGTGGTGGTCTTTCTTAGTCCCGTTGTCAGAACAATGGATAACAAGATATCCCTGATATAAAAGTTCTTCATTTTTTCTTTCTCCCCCCTCTCTTTCTCTCTCTCTCTCTCTCTCTCTCTCTCTCTCTCTCTCTCTCTCTCTCTCT
>NW_004797582.1:43608-44928 GCF_000002075.1 Aplysia californica | reverse complement strand
AAAAAAACAACAACAAACAAACAACAACCCAAAACAAAACATAAAAAACCATTCACATATAAAAACAAATACATTTTAGCTCTCTCCCTCTTTGCTCTCTCTTTGATTGGTCTCTTATCCCCCCTCCCCACCCTCCTCCTCCCCTTACGTACTTCTTCCTTATGTTTGTGTTGCAGCAAGTCACGACTACAGCGGATGTTTCCTTTAACTCTAGCAAACAACACACAAACAGACAAATCAAATAAAGCAAGTAAGTATGTATTAAGTCATGCTTGGGCATGGAACTTGACTCACTTTACTTTTTCATTCCCCTTGTACGGCTAGTTGTAGAGGGGAGGGGCAATTTTCAGTCAAGAAAGAGGCAGCTTCTGTTGTAAATTTTAATATGTTATCCTTTTGAAGAACCCCTATAACGCCATCCAGGCAAGTCAACCTTGGGCATGCAACACTACATAGAAAAATTCCGAACTCAATATATAAAAATCGTTTATAAAAATAACCCTTTATGGATTCGAGTAATACAGCGTTTCAACACCAGCAGACAACAGACGAAGATAAAAAATTCTTTTGCAATTTTTGACAATGAGAGAAAGCTTCAAAATCTCTCTCAACAACATATAATATCCGGAACTGGATTCGAACCCTGGTCGCTGACAACAATGACCAACGTTCCCTCCACCGGACTAAGAATACCTAAATCCACACTGACCTTTCATAATCCCTGTTTAGTTTTAGTAGAGGTTTTACGGCACTCGCAACTGCATACGGTCATAATATGTGCGCCAGAAGATTAGAGGTGTTACAAGAGAGTAACAAACATACAAAAGAAGAAGGGGAGATAAGGACGATAGATGTTTGATAGGAAAGAAGAAACAAACCACACCAGAGCACCCGCCAACCACCCACTCATAATCCCTGTAAGTAGAGTAAGCCAGTCTCTTTATCGCGCCGCACCCGCTTTCCGTGAGAGTGAGAGTGAGAGTGAGTAACCCCTGGAGAAAAACGGTACATCTCTTGTAATTTTGTACGGGGATCAAAGATTCTCCCGGGGTTCCCAAACTTCAAAGAGGACAACCAAAGACGTGGGCACTCACGCAGACACGCACGAACATTGACAAGCACGCAAGCGCGGACATTGACACGCACGCATTCGAACGCCCGTCTGGAAATATACTCACTCACCCCCAGAGACACGCTTGGAGATTAGCACCAAACTGGGCTATCTTAGGCATCAACTCATTCAAACAGATCATCGGCTGAGAGGTAAAAGGTGACTATGTCAAAATTCTTTGTTTAAAAAGGAACCATTCCCCCCAAAAA
>NW_004797582.1:40664-42106 GCF_000002075.1 Aplysia californica | reverse complement strand
CCTGGGACCAAAAACCAAAAAAAAAAAAAAGAAGAAACCTCTCAATCTCCCCAGTTCGATCGGGACTCACATTGACCCCTGACCCTCAGTGTCCGAGGCCCCGCCCCCAAATCTGCGGGTTTGTGTCTGCGTGCAATCACTTAAAGCAGAACTGACAGCTAATCACCCTAGCACGCGCGCGCAGCGGGATTAGAGCTTCTAATCGCGAAGATCTCCTTCCCCCAGAAGACAGACCAGGAAGAAGAAAAGGCGAAAAAGAAGAAATCTGGAGGTCCAAGGTCGACTTCTTGGGCTGTTAATATATCCGGAAAATTGGAGTTTGCCAGCCGTGCTTAGATTAAAGGAGGAAAATGAAGCAGGCAATAACGAAACACAAAAAAATCCTCTAAATAAACAATGTATGAAGCAGGTCGTAGCAACGCTGATATTTCTTTCATTAACTTTGGACAATTTCGTTTCATTTTTTATCCGCTGTCTTCTGGTTTTGCTGAGCTTTTTTACACCGTAATTTTCTGAAGGTTATTTAGAGCTCTAAATAGTTTAAACTTCCGAATGAAGAAGACGTGATAAACGGAGAATATATTTTTTACCCAAAGACTACTCGAATAAGGTTTTGATTTTCTTTTTAAATGGTGCCATTTGACTCTTTCCTATATGGCCACAGGTAGCAGTATTAAATACTGTTTTGGGGTTATAAAAAGGGCTAAATAACAAAAATAAAATAACTATCAACAGGAAGTTTATTGTCCTTAACTTACGAATTAAGAAGACGTGTTAAATGGTGACTACATTTTGACCTAAAAATTTGTCCATAAAAGGTGGGTTTTTTCTAAGGTGTCCTGCCATTTTTTTTCAATCTGTAGGAGTAAATTATTTTTGGATTTCAAATGAAAAAAGAAAGAAAACAAAAACTTCAGATAGGACACGAAATACGTACTTTTTAAGTTAAAGCAGACTGTTGTTGACCGTCGGAAGTATCCTAGGGAAAATATTTTTAAGATAAATAAAAAATACAATGATACTCAACACAGAGCGATAAACTTCCAAATGATGGTCACGTTCGTCCACCAACATTGCTACATTCTCTGTGTTTATGCCTGTCCGATCAGAGGTCCTTATTCCTAAACAACATTACAGTATTTAAAGGGGCGTTAAACTTCCACAACTTTGAAATTTCGAAGCTGTTTTTTCAATATGCAGCTATTGGCTTAAAACAGTGCAATACAAAGGTGATCTGTCGGAACTTTATTATTATAACCTCTCTTTTTCCTACTTGCATAGTCACTGACTTCTCAACCTGTCCAAGCATAAGTTATATTGTTTGATAGGCTACAGTTATTCAGTATTTACATTTTTGTTTATGTGAGGCAGCGTGGTGGAATCAGGCTCTCGTCAAAATAATCAAAGTGAAGAAACTTGTTTTTTTCTGTTGGTTTGTGCAT
>NW_004797582.1:29596-37566 GCF_000002075.1 Aplysia californica | reverse complement strand
TCGACGAATAAGAATTGCGAGGTGGGAACCACCGAAAAAGCGCCGAAATCTAGATAACTTCTAAACTAACTAACTACTGTAGCACTAGTTTTCAGATTTTAGTTACCTGGCTAAGTTTTTTTGGGTAGCAGTATTTTAGTCTATGTCTCTATATATATAGTGTATAGTTTTTGCCCACGTTGATGACATTTAGGCTACAATTAAAAGCTCCAATGCCACAATGCTTGGTTGATTCTTTATTTTACAATTATAGATCTAGAATCTATAGAGGCAAAATCAACATTGTTTGCCTTTTTAGTTGTGCTTTATGTTCTTTGTCCTGAAAAAATGTGAATATTGTATTGTTCAAAATGATGTTACTTTAGAGACTTTATTTTGAGAAATGTTTTAAAAAAAATTATTTCCCCAGTGACAACTTGTTGCGGAGAGAGTACTGTGATGAAGCCAGAGTAAGCTGAGTATTAAATGGAAAGTCTATCTATGCCTTTCCTTTTTTGTGTTTTAAATATTTGCTGATATAGTTAATCATTCCTAGCTTAAATATGTTACCCAACTTAAGGCTCTCTGTCTATTTTATGGGAAAGTAATAATATGTACCTCTGTAGAATTAATTTATCTCCATTAAAAGAAGTTTCCTTCTGCATGGTTCACATTTTCGTTAACTCTGATACTGAACACTCACACACACACACACACACACACACACACACACACACACACATTTACAGAAAACACAGACACTAACAAACCTCATACGAATGCTATTTTATACCTCTGTTGTGGTTTTTAAAAATATATAAAACGTGTGTATTTTTAACAAATGTGTCTTATTTTGTCAGAATTTAATGAATGTTTTGCTTTCAACAATGATCTTCTTTGCTGCTTTAAGATAGTTTTGTTGTCTTTGATAGTTTTTCTTTAACTCATTGAGGACGCTCTTTCTGGTCATTTGACAAGGCTTGAAGGCGTGCTAATTTGGGGCATTTAGAAAATAAGCATACCTTTGGTATTTACACAGATTTCTGTTTTGTTTTTAAATGGCAAGGAACAACGCGCATGCGGAAAAAAAAAATGCACATTCGAGTTTTGAATTTAGCATGATGGTTCAAATTTTACCACAACATTGCCTTTGGCTTTGCTGTTGATCGGACGTAGGTGTCTGCATTGTCTTCAAAGAGTTAATAGCATTTGTACCTCCCTCAGAAATACGGACATGAAAAAATTGAGCTAGGCCACCGTCCTCGGCGGGTGACCGTTTTCCTGAATCCTGCTGCACGAGAAGGGTAAGCCTGGTGTTTTTGAAACGGTTGACTCTGTTATGTTTAAAAGGTTTGTTAGTCAAGTTTCTTATAATTTTTGGGTGTAATATTCCTTTGGAAGACTACTCTTTGCAGTCCAACTGTTGGGTCATCAGTGGTACTAATTTTAGTTCCATTATTGTGAGGATGATGACTATAATTAGCTTTGACAAACAAGAAACTAAGATCTTGTCACCCTGCTCATTGAAAAAATGTCTGAAAGTTCATTTGTTGATCAAACGATTGATGCTCTTGTAAATAATTTACTAATTTGTCGACCTTTTTATGTCTTGAGAATGTAGTGGATTAACTGTTTATTTGAAAAAACAAAAACAAAAGGCCATTGTAGAAGTATTAAATTAAAAATTTATTTTTCTAATGTTATATGTTCATGCATAATATGTATTTAATTGCTGTATTAGAAAATACCTTTTGAATTTCCTTGCAGGAAAGCAAGAAAGCTGTTTGAGAAGACTGCTGCTCCAATATTGTATGTGGCTGGAATTGAAGTCAATGTTGTTGCTGTAAGTTAACTTTGTCCTACGCTTGTTTATAAATCGCGGTTTTCTTGCTTTGTGTTGGTACTATAAATAGTTTTATGAAGTTTTACAAATTGAAAGCGTTTTGTCTTTACAGCGAATCGTCACAATATGCTTGTGAGTGAAAAAGTATTCATATTTGTTTGAATAAAAACTGAACACTTATGTATGTGGATATGATTTGTATAAGTTTGTTGAAGTTTAAAGAGGAGAAAGATTTAAAATTCACTGATATTCTTCTAGTGCATTGTGAGTCGTCACAGTCAAGAGGACCACCCAGTGTAGCTATTAAATAAATGAAATGTGGATATCATCTTGATATATTATGGTGGTATTTCCCACAGACAAATTCCCAGTTTAACAGTTTATATTTCACTTAAAATGTTTTGCCATGGCAACACTGCTGTTTCCATTTCTCATACTTTATTTTTCCCACCCAACAACCGTCTGAGTTTGAGCCCGTCCATATGACAAAGAATTTAAAGATTTTTATTTTGCTGTTTTTTGTCAATGTAGAGGGTTCTCTTATCATCTGGGTCTCTGATATACAAGAACCTATCTGTTCACTGCTTTCTACTGTTCTTTATGTTTTCAGACAGAGTACGAAGGCCAGGTGAAGAATTTCATGACAGTGCTAGACACCGAAGACACTGATGCCGTTATTGTTGCTGGTGGAGATGGCACTTTGTTGGAGGTGAGTGTTGGTGTCATGCTCAGGGCTGTAGTTTTATGTCATATCTGAGCCGTCATTCCTCATTGTCATTTGTAGAAATCTGAGGTTTTCAAGAAAACCAAAAGCTGTTTTATTTCATGCAGTACATTATCTTCTGTTACTTTTTAAAGAAGCACAGTGAACCTAGGACCTATCAATTCAATATGCCTTGTCAAACTCTATAACACTATTCATTATTTAGAATTTTGGCATTTTATTACAAAAGTTGAATGATGGTGATGATATGTATACTCCTATGAGGTATGATACTCTGTGACATATTTCAACAGCTTTTAAAAATTCAAAGAAAACCATGTGTCTTATATACATTTTACTTTAGAATATATGTTGTGATAAAAAATAAGCTGTCAATTAGCCTGTTGTCTCTTTTGTTGTAGAGATTGTGTCCGTCTTAGTTTACTGTTTGCTGCCTGTGAGAGAATACTATTACAGTACAATTTGCTCTAATGGCCTCTTGTCCAAGAATATCAAGTGTACAATCGGCCACTTCGCCCCCCCCCCTCCCCCCTTGCATTTTTAAAAATATCATAATGAAACTGTTAGTGTTTGAGCGCTTAAACAGCTGCTTGCACTGTATGCTTCCCGGGAAGCTGAGAATGTTTCTGAATGTTCTATGGTCTGCTGGGGTAATAATGTAGTGTAAAGCGCATAGAGCTTGCTTTCGAGTGGGGATATGCGCTATACAAAATGCTATTTATTATTATTATTACTGTCCAAGACGTCCACTCATCTAAGACTACCACTTTTCTCCTCAACAATGGGTGGCAGTCTTGGACAATTTTGACAGCACTTTTATTCGTGGTCTAAGTTTGATTTCTTCTCATTTATAAGTTTTATTTCTCCTCTGTTTTCTTCCAGGCTGTAACTGGCTTCTTAAGAAAGGAGGACAGGGTGAGTTTGAATGTTGGAGGACTTGAATGAGTATTTAAGTACCGTGCTGATGGATGGTTTCATTTGTGCTGTTTTTAAAGTAATAATTAGATTTTAACAGTGATAGTGATGCACATGTAGATTATATATACAATGTTTTTGTGAATGGTTTTTGCTTGAAGTATTCTTAGAAAACTTAGTGTTGCAGTGGTCTGCCTGCTTGGTGTAGACACAGTTTGTTTTCCTTTAGAGCTGCTTCTTCAACCAGAGGTATTTTGTAAGGGATGGTGAATCTCTAGTTAGATTATTCTGACAGCAGACATGCTTTATTTCTTTCTAACATTGCTTTTTGTTCATCTCTGTGCTCAGGACTTTAGCGAGAACATTCCACTGGGTGTAATTCCTCTGGGCAAGACAAACAGATTCTCCAAGATCTTGTTTGGTCCAGATTTGGACGAAGTCAAGTAAGTCAGACATTTTGGCATGTTATAGGGATTTTCTTAGTCCTCTGAGTGATATGTATGTTATGAAGAAATAAAGAGAGACGTTTCAGAGAAATTGTGTTTACTGATTATTGAACCTGGTACCACACAAATTCAGTTGGGAAGATCTTAAAATGCGATAAGATCTACCTGTCATTTTCATAACTGAAACTGTACCCTTGAAATAACTCTTAGAACTTCATCAGGTTGGTCTCTTAGAAGTTTTTATTTCAGTCTGTGATAAAGTGTTGGTTTTCTTGTTATTTAAAGTTGACTTCTGTGAAGAAAGTGAAAACTGGTAGAAAGGAGTTAGATTCAGATCGAATTTGAGGCTTAAATATTTCTCATTGTCTCATTCTCAGTGATGACTTCAGGAAGCCAACAGTGAAATGATATTTTCAAAGCCATATTTATAGCAGTGTATTCTCCCCCCCCCATCTTTCACATAATTTGTCCTTTGTGATTGCTAAGTACACCTTGTTGTAGATGGTTAAACTTAGAGAATAGGGCAAAATACTTTTGGTAGAGATGCAGTTCGGCACTTATATGACCTTATTGTGTTGCAAGTACTGTAAAACTCTTACTAAAACAAAAGATGCAGAAATGCTTCCAGATGGAGGTAGGAATCAAACTCATAACTTTTTTATTTGCAAATTGTGACGTTGTCTTTCTCAACTACTGTTTCGTCTTTGTCACACCTAGTCTTAGCATCAAGAGAAATACGCTACCATAGGAAACTGGAAATTTAGTCAGCAGATACAAACTCTATGGAGACACTGCTAGGTAAAAAGATGATAATGATTTTGAGGGGTTACAACAGTCGCTTTCTTCCACAGAATGATAGCCGAGGCTGCCATTGCTGTGGTGAGAGCGGTTACCAAGAAAGTGGATGTCATCAAGTTTGATGTGAGTTGATAGACTAGTGACAATTAGTCTCTATGTGTCTGTGACAAATGCCATTAGAGAAAAAATTTTTCAAATTCAGAAAAATAATCACTTTGATGTCTGACACCCGATAGTCAGTTTCTGTAATAATACAGTCTAGCATGCATATAATGAACACGTACATAGCGAAACATGCGCATAACAAACAGATTTTCAAGGTCGAATTTCTTTCGTACATGTATATTCTTTGTATTTAAAACATGAAAAAATAGCAAATTTTTACATAGCGAAAAGATTTGGTTTTCTTGTGTTGTCTGTTATGAGCTGAGGATGGTTTGTCTCTTTGTCTTGTCTCAGGGAGGTGAGGGAAAGACGATCTACTCGCTGTGTGGTCTGGAGGTCGGAGCATACAGAGACGCGGAGGACAGGAAGAGCAAGTAAGGTTCTTTGCAGGACATGGTGTCCTGTCAGTTTTTTCATCTTCTTTCTTCTCACTAAATCAACGACCCCTGGCACACTGTATGCTGACAGAGAACTACTCTCTTAAAACCTACGCCTGCCTCAGAACGGCAATGTGTTGAAACGTTCAAGCCAAGCGAATGCTGGAATACAAACTACAAAAGCCACTGTTTTGGTTCCTGAAATGAAATTTTATATGACCCCTTGTTCAAAAGCAGCTGATGATTTTCTTTAAGTTATTTGAAGATGTCTTTATTGTAATGTGGTATCATAGTTGTCATTTTTGAAGAAGTCAGCGTTGCCATAGAAAATACACAGCTGCATCTGAAATAGAGGCCTTTTATGATTTGTTATAGGCTTGGACTCACTTGTCAGCATTTTTGTTCTAACCTTGTTCTGCCCTTTTTATAACCTCAGGATGGTTGGCAGATGCTTCAGTGTGGTTCACTGGTTCTTATACTTTTTCAGTCGAAGTATTGTGTTAAAGTTTTATTTAAAATTTTTAATGTTTGCAAGCAAACTTTCATATTATTGAATAATTTCCTTTTGCACATTAGTTATCAGGATGAACATGCTTCAGAAAGGGGATGTAAGACTATGCTAACTTAATCTGTTATATTAGTAAATGATTTTGTACAGTTGCATCCCTTCCTTGACACATGGTAGACGAATATCCTTGTAGTTTTTCACCTAAAAAGCTGTAGAAAATTTTGCCTTTCAAAAAAAAAAAGCTGTGAACTCCGTCCATTTCAGGTATTGGTACTTCGGTCCTCTCAAGCATCGCTGGACGTACGTTCGCACGGCCATGAAGGACTGGCCGCCGGTGATAAATGCCCAGGTCTCCTACCTGGAGGCCAATGAGGAGAACATGGCCGGGGAGGACGAGGTGGTCGGGAAGAAGAAGAACAGCGGACAGAGCTGGAGTTTCTTCAACTTTTTGTTCCGCCGCAATCAGCGAGATGCAAAATGGGGTAGGTTTAGAGTTGTGTGACCGCTGGTCTGACGGGTTTTTTTGCGATGACACCACTCTCATTTATTGGCCGTACCTAATTTTTGTTAAACACCGAGCTGCACTGCTGGCTGAGACATATTTTACTGACTCAAAACAATACAAACTGCAAGCAAGGTAAACCGAATTAGCAGTACTAATGACAGTTGGTTGTATGCACATTGGAATATGTCTGACTTAAGTGGGGCTTATTTATTTATTTTTAAAAACATTTATTTTATTATTTAATTAATTAATTCATTTATTTCTTCATTCATTTATTTATTTTTTTATCTATTTATACGTTCATTTGCCCCAGTGTAGCTATCAATGTATAGAAACTTTCTTTTTTAAATTAAATTTGATACCCCTTGTTATTCTCCTTATTTTAAAAAGAATGAAGTCACAAAAGTTGCGAGCGCCGTAAAACCTTATACTATACTATACTATACAAAACATGCTGGTACCAATGACTTCAAAACTGTTACGAATCAGCAGCATACAGATGGTGAATAATGTCTTCTTTTTTTTTGGCCAAACTTTTTGCTGTGTGGATGTGAAATGTTTTATCACTAAACTATTATTAGTTAAATTCTAAAATTAGTGGTATTGATGCGATGAACTGATGTGAGTTTTTTTTACATTGACAGAAGCTGAGCAGAAAGCGAAAGAAGAGGAGAGAAGGAAAGAAGAAGCTGCCCAGATGGTGACGTCTGATGTGGCCACAGTAGAAATGACAGTGACGACATCCACGTTGGTTGATTCTGAAGCCGTGAGTGATTGTTTCTAACAGTCTTGTGTTCTCTCCAATGGAAGGCTCTCTCAACCTCCTTATAATGTTGCTGCCGTCGTTGTTTGTTGTTGTTAATGATCCAGCAACACCTGGGCTCTCGCTCTTCTGTCCATTGCCATGTAGTGATAAGTGCAGGTTTGCTGCAGTTGCTGTAATGTTCCGTAGAGCGTGTTGTCTATGTTGAGTCTCAGAGGGAGAAATGTAGCTCTGATGTCATCTAGGGATGTGCAGTGGAAAAGGTGATGATCCATGCATATTCGTAGTCACACAGGACACTTTGGGGAAGTTCTGGTTTTATCAACTTTATAATAAATGTAATAAACAAATAGCCTTTGTTTTTAATCCATATACTGATTCAACAGCTTTATATGAATTTGTTATAACTCCCTTAGCAGACCATTTCATTTCACTTCACTGTTTCACACTCCCTATGGTAAATACTGCATTGTAGACTGTTGGGGGAAATCTCATTGTATGAGTTTGAGAAATTGATAAAATTTTACCCTTTTTACCATTTTTCTTTTTGCCGGTTTTCTATCTCTTCATGTAGTTGTGTGTCTGTATGTTTGTGTGTGTGTCTAGCAAGGAGGTTCAGGGTCAAACGGCTGAAATTTTTTTAGGAGAAATTTTTTGGTACGGAATATTAGTTTTCATTTTTTCTGTGCTTATTGCCTCTTGTAGCTGGATAGAGAATGGTTGGAGGAGTTCTAAGCAATAAACGTTCTTTTCTGCACTTTTCTTTCAGGTCTGTATGGTTTTAGTAATGTACACATGAGTGACATGACTCATTAAACATTTATTTGTTTTTTTGTACTCTCCAGCCCCTAAAAAGTCTACAGATGGGTCTTGGCCCAAGTGATCCTGGGAAGATGGATGTTATCCGAGAAGGGTAAGTGATGTGGCATTCTGGGGTGGGGGTGTGT
>NW_004797582.1:24334-29496 GCF_000002075.1 Aplysia californica | reverse complement strand
GGGTGGGGGAGGATTTCATTTGTCTTTTCCTATGTTTCTTTGACTCAATAGCAGAATGGATAACAATGAGTTTCTCATATTATCGACAAACCGTTCAAATGCTCTTAGCCTATAAATCTAAAAATTTCTTGAGAGAGAAAAACACTTTCATTCTAATCTTTAAACTTTTGGATCTACTTTATGTATTTTTTCTTGTTGTTCTAAACATTTGAATTTTGACAAAACATTTCTTGAGAACATACTACTGACACCAATTAATTTTCGTTATTCACCCTCTTTGTTCCTGTTGGTCCTGCAGGTCGCGCAGGATGAAAGAGAGAGGGTTCAGCATGGGCTCCCCAGATGACCAGCGCTTATTGGCGAAGAAAATTCATATTGAGCCAAAGGAGGAGGAGGTAAAATACGATGTTTACTTACAGTTTTGTCACGGGTGGTTGGAGGGTACCACTGGAAAATTTTAAGAACTTCTTTTACTTTTCCCCTGTTGTTTCTGTCTGTCTGTCCTACTTTTTCCCAGTGCTATATGGTCATTATTATGTTGCTGTGTTTCTTCTTAGCTAAGCAAAGCATTTTTGTCTTGCTCACAAAGTCCTTAAGTTCCTTGTCTTCAGTTGTCTCTACTCTTAATATAGAGTGCGTATATGATCGGTCACTCCCTAAAAACAGTGTCCTCAACTATCTAAGTGCGTTGGTATAGAAGTCTGAACAGGCTCTGATAAAGATGCTTTGTTAAAAGTGTCTTAAAGGGAGGGGTTGTTTCAGAACAATCTTTGCTTGACTTATTTGTACACCTATCGCTCTTGAAAAAAACGCAATGTATGTGATTTTTTAATTAGAAGATGGCATCGGCCCTGTTTAGTACATCCCACCTACTCTGCCGTGAGCTGAAAAAAACCGCCTTTTTTCATTTATGACACCAAATTTTTTTAATTTGCTGAATCAAAAGCCTGATCAGTCAACCTACTAATGTGAAAAATAAATCAGAGTGAAACTGTAACTAGTTATTGAATGAATTAGAATTCAAATTTCGGAAGAACGCCTTTTTAAAGTGGTTATGCTGTCAAAAAGTCTCTTTATCTCGAAACTGCTGTGAACAAAATTCAAAGGTGGTTTATCAGCTTATGGCAGTACTAGTCGGTCCTATTGGAGGTAAATGATGAGTCAAAGGTCCCACCTCTTATGAACTGGCTAAGTTGAAAGGAGCATCAGACTAGACTCTAAGCCTGCCATACATTTGCAATTCCTTACTCGTTTCTTATTGTGAAATGGAACAAGTTATAGTGCTTATGAAATGGGCTTTACCATGATTCAGAGCCTATGTTGTAAGGATATGACGTGATGCTGATGACAGATGGGTGCTCTAGTGTGGTCTGCTCTCTCTACTCCTTTTCTATTTATGCTCTTGAATGTTTCTGCCTCGTAACGTCTGAATAACGGGACAGGGACAGCAAAAAGGCCGTACAACATTAGCTCTCAGTCTACTTTGAAATTAAAATGTTTTAAATGAAGAGGAAGGTTAATGAAAAGATGGATTGAAGTGTGTCAGAGGAACATTAGACAAAAACAATAGAACCGTGTGAGAGGAAATACAGCGAACAAGAGAAAGGTGTTTGCTTCTCACTTCAATACCCTAAGGTAACAGAGACTGGAGAAAGTTAAAGTAAGTGAGTATTGATTTGCTGTACTGTGTGCAGGCTGTTGGCGGGGTGGTGCGATGATGTCTGCTCCTTCTTTCCTATCAAACATCTATCGTCCTGATCGCTGCTCTTTTTCTTTTGTGTTTGTTACTCCCTTGTAACACCTCTAATCTTTGACACTTTTATGACCTATTTGTGTTGCTAGTGCCACTTGCCATAACATGCTTACTAAAACAAAAAGTGCTGTCTGTCCTTGCAGGAGAGATGGTTCAACATTGACGGAGAAGCCTTTGAAGCCATGCCCGTGGACATCACGCTCCTGAGAAACAAACTCAACTTCTTCTGCCCACAACCCCAGCCCGCCACTAGCTGACAGAGTCCTCACGCTGTCCCGATCTTCAAGTAGTAGGATATTTATTATTGCAAATATCTCTGACAGGCTGTCATTGTGATCTGAGTTTGTCAACATTTTTATTGCGCACACTTTTCATTTGGTTATGAGTGTGGGTGAAAGTGGTATTCGTTGGTTGATGTTTGTGATGTGTATGCAGAATAAAATGGCTGTCAAAAATCAGAATTGAGTTTCTTATTTTCTAAAAAATTCCTTTATGTTGTTGAGTGTCTTAGCATTGATGCTATATGTCAGAAGTTATTTTATTGTTCAAGAAGATGCCAGCTCACGAAATGATAATAATAATAATAACTTCATTTACTTTTAATTTAAGCATACTCTAAGCACTTTACAACAAATACCAATCATTTATCTTTAGTTTAGACACAAAGCCCACTTTTCTTGAAATACCCAAATGGTCATGCCTTTTGTTTCCATTTGTAGTGTAAAGGTGTGCCATGATCTCAGTTGTTACATGTATAATGTATTGTGTCGGACTGCAATGCTGACGACTGTCGTTCGAATCCTTGATAAATGTTTTTTGTTTTTTTTGTTTAAGGAGCTTCCATAGCCCTTTTGGCTCACTAGAGACTCAAATGGAAAATCCTACCTTTTGAATGACAGTGCTGTGTTGGGAGGGGCATTTAATTCATGTGGCATTGATATGAAACACTACCCGTATCTGTGAAGTAGTGGTCAGGCACGCTGCTGTTGCACACAGGAGAACTGAGTTTGATTTCCGAGTGGGGAGAATTTTTATCAAATATTAATATCTCTGTCTTTTTGCTGGGATGTTGAATCTCTCTCAGCTGAAGTTGGCCCTGACAGGCAGGATCGAATTTAAAATGATATATTATGAAGCGCTCTGAGCTTATACTTATATGGCATAGAGTATCATAGAGTGCTATATTTAAATGTGCAATTTATTATTATTCCTTAACATTGGTTACAATGGTAGACTAGCTGAGTGGGTGGTTGGCGGGTGCTCTGGTGTGGTTTGCTTCTTCTTTCCTATCAAACATCTATCGTCCTTATCTCCCCTTCTTCTTTTTTTTGTTTGTTACTCTCTTGTAAGACCTCTAATCTTCTGGCGCTCATATGACCTTATGCAGTTGCGAGCGCCGTAAAACCTCTACTAAAACTAAACTAAGACTAGCAGACTAAGGACCCTTTTATACAAGTGGCCAGCTTTGGCTAATGGCCTGTCTATGGCTGATAAAATAAAATAATTTAAAAAACCAACAAACAACATGCGCGTCAGTTTTCCCATTTTGAGTGCATTTCATCTATTTTATGTGTTGTGACATAAGCTTTTTAAAGACAGCTCAAAAGTGAACATGGGACAATCAATGATCAATATAAAGAAAAAAAGATAGTGAAAACAAACAGAGTACATGTACATGTAATACTGTATAATCCAGGCATATTTATCATGCAACTTCCTAAAATTGAGGAGGCTATGAGGGTTAGAGTTAGAGCGCAGCTCTGTGAAGACCATAACGTAAAATATTGTTGCTAATGCAGAATCTGTCATTATACTGTCCCCGTGGTTTTATACACCCCGCATAATTTAGCAAAATTTAATAAGTTTTTTGCTCAATTTTTAATTATTTTCCTTTATCATTCTTTGTTAAAATTAACAGAATTGCATAATTTCACATTTTCTGGCTCAGTTTGCATAATTTCAGAATTTTTCTTGCATAAAACGACGGGGACAGATAAGAGAAGGTGTCAGTCAGTATGATGAGCACTTTCAGGAGATGACTAATATCGCATGGAAAAGGAAAAGTATAAGAAATCTTCATGGAAATAGATCTGCCTCTTCAATTAATGTCGTTTTGGTCTAGGCCTTTGGGATATTTAGTGAATGTGTCACATCGCGGTGAAATCAGGCGCTCGACAATTTTAAGGCATTTGGAGTTATTAGTATAATCTTAAAGTGTATTTATTTATCTTGCTTTTGATGAAAAAATTACCCTGTTATTTTCAATAAAAGTCGAGATGTTTTGGACTGAAGGAGGTGGGGATCACCTGGTTTCAGATTTCAGAGGTAAAATTAGTCAGAAAATGGCTGCCAAAGTTTGGTGAGTTTCAAAGCTTGAAAATCCTTGAAAACTGAAATTTTACATATTCTGTACATTTAATCAATGTTTTTCAGTAAAATCCACACCGCCATGTTGCTGTAATGGACATAAAAGGTGTTGATCCTGAAAATTTTAAAAATTATAAAAATTACCACACGTGGAAAAAAAAGCCTATTTCTCCGAATTCAATATTTTGACGAACGCATGATTTCACCACGATGCCTCACAAATACATGTTTAAATTCATAGCTGCCACTTTCCCGCTAAATAGCGGAAACTCCGCTTCATCTGGATTTCCCCACCATTTTCCTCCTTCCTCCGCTGGACCGCTCTCGCTCGCAAATCGCGATACTTTTTTTTTTTTTTTACACGCGGAAAACACCGAACCGGGCGAGAGACGAAAACGCGGCTTGCGCATGTCCCCGCCCGTAGCTTTGTAGGCTATTTGTACTTACTTCTGTTTTTCTGTGCCAAGACCAAGCGCTAGTTTCACGTTGTCTGTGCAGCAACACACACAGTGTCGATCGAGCATCAGGACGTTGGCGCGCCGAGTTGTCATTGAAAACGGCGGAAATTCGAGAGAAATTGAGGCAACATGAAAAATTTAAATGGAGCTGAAATGAGAAAGAAGCAGCCGGTGTGCGACTTGAAAAGTTCATTAGAAAATTGCTGCACTTTGCGTTTGGTGCGATAAAGTGATAAAGAAATTGCGGCACTCCTGTACAATTACGGTCCCGTTTGTTTACATGACGGCTATTGTGACTGTGAAAGTGAATCTAAATCTAGATCTAGATAGCCTTGATAATCTATCTCTAGATTTAGTCTAGATCTACACATATTTAGATTTATAGATTCTAGATCTAGATTAGATAGCCTAGGCTATAATTTTAATTCAGTTTAGATCTATAAAGAAACTCACTACAGGGCCGCTAGATCTAAGAGCAAACGGGACCACAATTGTACAGAAATGCTACTGCTACTCCTTGGCTCCTCCTTACTGCTGTCTTTCTGCCACACCCCTGATCTTCTGGTAGGAAAGATCTACACCTA
>NW_004797582.1:17521-24234 GCF_000002075.1 Aplysia californica | reverse complement strand
ATGTAATACTGTATAATCCAGGCATATTTATCATGCAACTTCCTAAAATTGAGGAGGCTATAAGTGTTAGAGTTAGAGCACAGCTCTGTGAAGACCATAACGTAAAATGTTGTTGCTAATGTAGAATCTGTCATTGTACTGTCCCCGTGGTTTTATGCACCCCGCATAATTTAGTAAAATTTAATCATTTTTTTGCACAATTTTTGATTATTTTCCTTTATCATTCTTTGTTAAAATTAACAGAATTGCATAATTTCCCATTTTTGGGCTCAGTTTGCATAATTTCAGAATTTTTCTTTCATAAAACGACGGGGACAGATTATAGAAGGTGTCAGTCAGTATGATGAGCACTTTCAGGAGATAACTAATATCGCATGGAAAAGGAAAAGTATAAGAAATCTTCATGGAAATAGATCTGCAGCTTCAATTAATGTCGTTTTGGTCTAGGCCTTTGGGATATTTAGTGAATGTGTCACATCGCGGTGGAATCAGGCGCTCGACAATTTTAAGGCATTTAGAGTTATTAGTATAATCTTAAAGTGTGTTTAATTTCTTCGGACACACAATGCGGAAAGAAGCATTAGAGAATATTGTCACAACAGGAAAGTTTGATGGAAAGAGAGGCAGAGGCAGACAGAGGGAAAAGATACTGGACAAGATGACAACATGGTTGGGAGCAGCAAGAACAACAGACACCATTGCTGCAGCGAAGGACAGGATGAAGTGGAGGTCCATGATCGCCCACGCCAGTCGGCAAGGCACCGGATGATGATGATAAAGTGTGTTTATTTGTCTTGCTTTTTATGAAAAAAATTACCCTATTATTTTCAATAGAATTCGAGATGTTTTGGACTGAAGGAGATGGGGGTCACCTGGTTTCAGAGGTAAATTTAGTCAGAAAATTGCTGCCAAAGTTTGGTGACTTCCAAAGCTTGAATGTCCTTGAAAACTGAAATTTTACACATTCTGTACATTTAATCAATGTTTTACAATAAAAATCCACACTGCCATGTTGTTTTAATGGACAGAAAAGATGTTGAGCCGAAAAAATATAGTAACTTGATAAAAATTACCATACACGCAGAAAAAAGCCTATTTCTCCGAATTCAATACTTTGACGAACGCATGATTTCACCACGATGCCTCACAAATACATGTTTGTGTCTCACATACTACTCATTATGTATGGCCCTTCAGAGAGTTCTATACAGGTCGCATTTTCAGTGCATAATCCCAAATGGTCGGAGGGCACCACTGGCAGCTCTTGCTTGTGCCATTAGATAAAATTTATTTGATAAATGTAAGCCGGCAAGAGCAACGCACGTCGGCATAAGGGACGTAACCGTGGTATAAAAATATTGCTTTTTCTAATTTTAAAAGGTGTGCAATTTACTTCCCTTAGCCCAAGTGTGCTCACCCACAGACTGGCATAAAAAAACATGAAGGTCTTGCAGCGAGAGTGATTGTTATCTTCATAGTCAGCCGTAATAACAGCTCACTGGTGTTTTGTTCATAGTCATAGTCATAGTCATACTTGCATGCATGTTACCATGTAACAGCAGTATTTATTGTAACACACTACAGCACGCAAAATTCTATACAATGCAGAGAGGGTCTTACAACAAATGTGATGCAGCGTGCTGGAATCAGGCTCTCGTCAATTTTTGGGCATGTAGAGTTATTGGTATCATCTTAAAGTTTGTTCATGAATACAAGTCGAGATATTTGCGAATGAAGGAGGCGGGGGTCACCTGTTTTCAGAGGTAAAATTAGTGAGAAAAAGGGCGCCAAAGATTAGTTATTTCCTTAGCTTTAGAGTCCGTGGTAACTGAAAATTTACTTTTTTGTGCCTTTTATCAACGTTTTTCAGAAAAATCCACACAGAAGTGGGCATGAAAGGTGTTGAGCCAAAAAAAAAAAATTGATGAAAATTCACAAACCTGTTGAAAAATGCAAGTTTCTTCACTTTGATTATTTTGACGAGAGCCTGATTCCACCACGATGCCTCACAAATGTACAACATTTTCGTTGGAGATTCTCTCTTGGTGTGCTCTATTCCGACTTTTACAGAAGAGCAATAAGGCACAGCGTCTTAGGGAAAGAAGGGGGGGGGGGGGGCGCATGTTATCCTCACACTGTGAGAATTATTCCTATGCCAAAGGCACTCTTGCTGCTGTAGCGCTGAAAAACTTTGTGCAAAAATTCCTAAATCCATGTACAAGCAGTTGAGCTAAAAAAAACCAACTGATGGCTTCTTAAGCCTGAGTTTGATTCCCATTTCAGTACTTTACATGAACAAAACAGGCAGAAACTCTGATTTAAAGTCCATTTCCGATGATACTGGGGGCCTGTCTTTGGATAACTAAGAAAATTCCCCAAACTTCTGAAAAGTTTTAAAGATAGCGATTTGTCAAAGGCACTGAGAAATTAATTCACTTTTGATAGGCGCTTCAGTGTAAAATTTAAAGGTAAAATCCTACTCGCCTCTTACGAATGAAGAAAAGAGCTTATTATTGCGGATTGAAAAGTTATGATTGATTTAGTAATTAAAATTTAACCTCTATTGCAACTGTTAAACACTGCCTTCTTGTTATCACAAGAATAATTATGCCTCGTGAACTACTACGACTAGGGAGTTTCCATTACTTACTATCAGAGCCATTCACACAGAAATATAATGCTCGCAAATGAACACGAAAGAAGTGTATCACAATTCTGTGATCTTATCCGGAGGGGCGTAGGGGACAATGTTTTCAGAACCCGGGGAGAAGGAAACTCCAAGCTGATGAGATAAAGAATCGTCTTTGTTTGACCCGGAAACAAATGAGCTGTCTACTTCCGGTAAGGATGCTGAGTCATCTCGTGAGTGTGAACGCATGCTACCGCCGCCATTTTGGATGATGTCCGTGACGGTCGTCATCGATCCGGAAAAGATGCTGTCTTTTCTGGACGCGTCGGTGGTGACGTCACTGTTGGTAGTGCTGTCTAAAGACGAGGCGGTGCTGTATTTCTTAAAGGGGAGAAACCCCGAGTTTTCGGTGGAAGTCAGAAGGTCTTTGCTGTTTTTTCTCGGGGGTTGAACGGCTACAGCTGCCTTGGTGGAGATGCTGTCGATCTGTTGTACAATCTCAGACACTGTGCCCGGCTCTACTTTCAGAGAGTCGCGGTTCTGACCCCGGTTTTGGGCTTGTGGTATGGTCACGGCGTTAGAAGGACGCCTGAGGTTGTCGGATGTTTGCTGAGTGGGGCTGTTGGTCTCGTTTCTGGCTTGACAATGATCCATGATCTCGTCTGAGCGTGCATCGGCATCACTCGTTGGGGACATGTGGTTTGTTCTCGGATCAAGCCGACCGTTATTTTCAGGAGAATTTGCGGCATTTTGAGTTGTTGATGGTGATGACATGTTATTGACTCTTCCATCATCTTTCTGATGCGATAGAGGGTTTTGGTTCAAACCTCCGCCAAAAGTCTGTAGAGGCGAGGGGCTTACATCTAAAACATCACCACCGGAATGTCTCTGCTGACCACGGCTGGGCAAGTGCTGGGTCTTGATGGGCTTGACCACTGGCACGCTGGGTGGAGGGACAGTGGTCAGAGTTCTAGGCGGTCTCTTTGAGCCCAGGAACGTGCTGGTTGACTTGCTGTAAGGCGACGTGCTTCTGCCAGCAGACGACGGCTTGGCGGGAGGAGGCGTACTTCCGGCGTTGGAAGACTTACCGGAAGGGGGTGTGTTTCCGGTGGCTGTTAGTAACGACAGCTCGGCGTTAGGGCTTTGGCTTAGGGGAGTGGCGTTGGCTTTGAGGGAGGAGCTTCTGTCACTGTCTGCAGACGGTGATGGAGAGTGACGTATGCTGTTATTGAACCGTTGTACGTTGAGCAGAAAGCGACCGGTGGTGGGCAGAGCTGGGGAGTTGCTTCTCTCCCTTTTTTTGTCCGGCGTGAGACTTCTATCCCTGTGATGGACGTCGAGTTTCCCCCCTTGACTGCCCGGCTTGCCTTCCGACAATTTCTCACCGTGTGAAAAGAGTGACTTCCCATCTTCAACTCCGCTCCCGACTGCTGTGTTATGTTGCTGAGTCCCCGACCCGAGGGAGGCCTTTGATGAGGCGTCATCTTCTTCTAGGCCTACTTTTAATCTCCCGTTGTGAAGGTCATCGGAGGGAGAAGACGTGACGGAAGCCTCGCTCGTCTGAGGGTAGTCTGGCACCGGTGTGTGCGGCTTTGACCTCACTTCCGGACGTGGGTTGGACCGTCTTCGAGCTTCCGACGTTGGTTTTGGAACGAAGCCTCGCTTTGACGGTCGGATCAAAGGGTTCAAGCTTTTCTCGTCCAAATGGCTTAGGTTCACTTTTTTGACTTTGGGTATTTTGCCTTGGATGAGGAGTGTGGGTTTTCCCAGTTGCCCTGCTCCGCTGGCAGAACGCGCTCGAAGATCGGAATTCGTTTCGTTTTTCAGCTTGGAGTTTTGTCGCTTTGGTGGCGCGGGGGCGGGTCTTGCGGGTCTACGAGTTGTGTCCCCTTGTCCTGTAGAACCCTTCACAGCCGGGGGCCCTGTAGGTGGTGCTGGGGCCTTCCGGTTAGGCCGGTAAGATATCTTAGATTTGTAGCCTCCGGCAGACGACATTGTAGCACTCTTTTTCACCAGAGGTAACTTATCGTCCGTCGTCTCGTCTGCTGGTGACGTGGGGCTCGAGACTCCTCCGTTCATGCTACTATACTTTGGTGGCGTGAGGTCATGACCCGATGACGTAATCGGTTCGGGCGATGGGCTGTGCTCAGATGGTTTAGCCGTTTGGTTTTGTTTCTGTGGGTTGTTTTCCGATGCGTCCACTGACGTCTGTTTCGGCGCGAGGCCTGACGGTTCGAGGTGTTGTGCCGGATCTGACGTCTTGGTTGTGACGTCATCACTCGCTGCTGGTGCGGCGACAACTGGTGTACTCTCGTCCTCCATTAGCTGGGAACAGCGAGTAAAACAGAACGGGATGTATATATCTGGTTTGAAGAGCAAATTTGTGTGTTTGTTTTTATTTTTACCGATAAAACAAAAACTCAATTGGAGCAGCTTACTTCAAAGGGGAATGAATCAATTAGAACTTTATAACAAAACTACCGTCGAGGTCCCAAGTTTCAGAAAGAATCAAGAAATCTATACGTATATTGCAAGCGAGTGTCGAAAATCTCTTTATTCTTTATTGCCCACTCTGCGTTGTCACTTACCGCACATGTAAAATGTACCCCCCCCCCCTCCCCCTCCGTCCCAAAAGACGACCAATAAACAAAACCAGATCAAAATACATAACACCCCCCCCCCAAAAAAAAAAAGAAAAAATGAAAACATTTTTTAAAAATTCCCAAGCCTATAAAATCGTAATTACATATTGTCGTGCATACCTGGACAAAGGATCCCGGAAACCACCCAGACTCCTCCCCCTTTTCACCGAACCACCATCCATTGGCCAACGTCTTGAAGACAGTGATGACGTCACCGGTGTCAAAGGTCAAGTCCCCGGCTTCTTCACTCTCATAAGGAAATTCCGCTCTGTGCTCTGTAAAAGAAAAAGGTGAAATGATGTGACAAATTCTGCACATAATTTGTTTGCGGGTGGTTAGAGAGTGCAATTACTAGTTTAGTTTTAGTAAGGGTTTTACGGCACTTGCAACACACTAAGGTCATATAAGTGCCGAAGATTAGAAGTGTTACAGGAGAGTTACAAACACAAAAAAAGAAGGAGGAGAGATAAGGACGATAGATGTTTGATAGGAAAGAAGGAGGAGAGATAAGGACGATAGATGTTTGATAGGAAAGAAGGAGGAGAGATATGGACGATAGATGTTTGATAGGAAAGAAGGAGCAAACCACACCAGAGCACTCGCCAACCACCCACAGCCATTACTAGCAGATCATATTTCTGTTCTTTTCCTCGTTTGTTTCTATCTGTGTGAGGCAGCGTGGTGGAATCAGGCTCTCGTCAATTTTTGGGCACGTGGAGTTATTGGTATCATCTTAATAAAGCTTGTTAATTTGTCTTTTTTTGGATGAAAAAAACATCCGTTTATCTTGAATACGAGTCGGGATATTTGTGAATGAAGGAGGTGGAGGTCACCTGTTTTCAGAGGTGAAAATAGTGAGAAAATGGCCGCCAAAGATTAGTTATTTCCTTAGCTTAAGAGTCCGTGGTAATAAAAAATTTACATTTGTATGCCTTTATTCAACGTTTTTCAGAAAAATCCACACAGAAATGAGTTCTTTAATGGGCATGAAAGATGTTTAGCCAAAAAACTAAAATTTGATAAAAATTCACAAACTGCGGAAAAATGCAAGTTTCTTCACTTTGATTATTTTGACGAGAACCTGATTCCACCACACTGCCTCACATATGTTTCTTGCTTCTTTCCCGCACTATATGAGGGTTGTTTGTGTCGAAGTGCTTCTCTTTTGTCAAACGCATTATTCAGAACGTTTATCTGTAAAACTCTCTTCCCCCCCCCCCTCCTCTCCCATTTCGCTCGGTTCTATCGGAGAGGGACTTTAAATTCGGAGGACCCACCCTTGAAGTAATCTCATAGTGTTACCCGAAACCTATACAATCACCAATGAGAGAAAAACACCACAAAACAAAACTGTTAATTTAACCTCCTTTCCTCCAACAGAAAAGTGTATGAAATAATTTTCAAAATGAATAATGAGTAGACCTATACTAACTCCCCCCCCC
>NW_004797582.1:15719-16472 GCF_000002075.1 Aplysia californica | reverse complement strand
CAAGGAGTAGCAGTAGAAAGGCTGCAGAAAGAGTCAGGAGCCCAGTGAAGGAGGCAAAGGGGGTGAGGGGGGGAGGGTGGGAGAAGAAAGTGGAGACGAAAGCAGACGACAGAACATTGCAAGAGAGAAGGAAAGAAGGTGAAAGGAGACAGATTTTAGAGAGAAAAAAATTTCCGTCGCTACATAGATTCGAACCCGGGACCTTTGAATGAGAGGCGAACACCTTAACTTCTAGGCCACGAGAGCGCCTGCCGGAGATTTGCGAGGGAACTGATGGAATATTTCACTATGTAAGCTCTGCTACCAAAGCTTTTAAGACTCCGAGTTGCTTGTCAGATTTGATATATATCTTATACATGTATAACCCATGTAGGGTGGCTATGCCGTAAAACGCAACAAAGACAACCCCCCTCTAAAAAACAAAAACCACTTCATCAAGAAAACAAACAAACAAACGAACGAACAAACAAACAAACAAACAAACAGACAAACAAACGAACAAACAACAAACTAGCAAAAACAAAAACAAAAACATTACCTCATCCACGTAGACGGAAGGGAACCAGCCCTCCTGTTGAGTCCGCGGCTTGGATCCGAACATCCAACCATTTCTGTCCCGCTCCTTGCACACTACCAGCTCCCCCTCTCTCAGCGCCATCTCCCCCTTAGACACCGCCTTGTAAGCGTACACAGCACGGAACTTGTGCCCTGTTGATTGGAGTGGATGATAATGTATACAGTATAATAATAATA
>NW_004797582.1:12366-13656 GCF_000002075.1 Aplysia californica | reverse complement strand
ACACACAATCACGCGCACTTACTCAGACACAAGCAAACGCACACACTTTATCACACACACATATCCATACACACACACACACACACACACACACACACACACACACATACACACACACAAATACACATACATGATAGTTCCCACCCCCATCTTTCACATTTCTTCGCCACCACGTACTTAACAGTTCATTGGGTTTTTTTCTGAGTGCTTTGTCAGCACCTAGCATGTCATTCATCAAAATATTATTGTGTTGAAAACAAACTGTCATTTGCCGGCATTAAAACTCACAGCATATCTTGCGAAATTCCAGCGCATGCCTGATTGTCTTTTTAGTTGTTTGTTTAACCCCTCTATTGTTCGTTTCCTTTTTTGTTGTTGTTCGTGTGTCTGTTTTTCTGAATAACAACGTGTAGTTTTGTTATTTTATGATGGCAGTGGTTGGGTTAATTTTTGTTTTTGCGTCATGAAGTATGAGTTGCTTTCAGATCTGTTGATTTAACTAATGCCAGTTCTTTGCTGGTTGTCGTTGTTGTTGTTTTGTTGTTGTTGTAGTTGCTATCGCTTTTGTGAGTGTTGTTGTTGTTGTTGCTGTTGTTGTTGTTGTTGTTGTTTTTGTTTTTGCTTCTGTTTTTGTCGTAGTCATTGTCGTCGTCACTGCTGCTGTTGTTGTTGTTGTTGTTGTTGTTGTTGTTGTTGTTGTTGTTGTTGTTGTTGTTGTTATTGTAGCTGCTCAGTGGTTTGTGAAAATGACACTAATGCAAAAGGAAAAGGACACACACGATTTTTTCCATACATTCATTGGCAACAAAATCTGTTCTTTTATCTACGTCCGGTTGACATCATAAGGTGCTTTGCGTGATGTTCTTGTGTCTTTGTTTACAGAAATACGATCATCATCATCATCATCCTTATTATTATTTTCCACATCGTACCGTAACACATTCTAAAACTAAAACAAGCTAACAAAGCTGTGTTTATTTCTGTTCATGTAATCGAAATGCATTTTCTTTCAATTTAGTACTGGCCTAAGGGGCAGAGCTTAGACACCTCACTGTCTCACGCAGAAGACATGAGTTCGATTCCCAAGTGGAGATAATTTTTATCGAGTATCTCGTTCTCTCTGCTGGGACGTTGTACATCTCTCCGCAAATACCATTTCGAAATATCAGGCAAGACCGAAGCTCGCATCCTAAATGTTCTAAATTGTATCAATTGTGGCTTTAAAACACATTTTCAAGCAGAGAAAGAGAGAGACAGAGAGGGAGAGAGAGAGAGAGAGAAAGAGAGAGA
>NW_004797582.1:9491-10978 GCF_000002075.1 Aplysia californica | reverse complement strand
CCCCCCAAGGCTTACCAGAGATGTGAGTGACGAAGCCGCTCGGGAACCAGCCAGAAGCACCGTCCTTGACCATGACGCCTCTCCACCAACCGTTGTCCGCCGACTCCACAAGCTGGATGACGTCACCCTTCTGGAAGCTCAGCTGTCCCTCCTGGTTGGCTATGAAAGGGTGCATTCCCTTGTAAAGGTTTTCTGACAGATAAAAAAAAAGACATGAATGAAGTGAACGTAAAAAGAAGGGGATAATACGTTGTTTTTGTTTTTTAAACTTTCTCCTCATTTCTTTTAGAAATTTCCAACTGCAAGATTTACACTAATGGTACTAAGGTGCCATACCAGTGTCTGTGGAGTGGTGTAATGGTTAGGCGCTTCGCCGTTGCTTCCAAGAGACTCGAGTTCGATTCCCGAGTGGGAATTTTTTTTATCGAGTATCTCAGACTTTTTTTTATGGAATGCTGCGTCCCTCTTAGCCCAGGTAGAAACCTCTTCTTCCTCAGTTGGCAATCAGACTCGCTTCTTTTCTGTTCGAAACAAAGAACGTAACGATCACAGACGACATAGAGAGTCACATCTTGTTTTCTAAATGTTAGTTTTTAGTTTAGTCTTTGTGATGTTTTACAGCACGTACAACACAAATAGATCATACATATAATGCTGAAGATTAAAGGTGTTGAAAGAGAGTATCATACACAGAAAGAATGAGGAGAGATAAGGACAATATGTTTGATAGGAAAGAAGGAGCAAACCACACCAGAACACTGACCAACCGCCCACAATTAGATGTGTCACTAGAGGGTAAGTTACAAAGAAAAGATCGAGGAGAGATGATGACGATAGTTATTTATTGATAAATGAGAGGAAAGAAGGAACAGACCACAACAGAGCACACACTAACCACCCACAATTAGATGTGTCACAAGAGAGTACGTTACAAAGAAAAAAAGGTGGAGAGAAAGTGTCAATAGATATATTATTTAATAGGAAAAAAAGAACAGACCACACGAAACGAGAGCACCCATAAACCACCCACCCACTTACCTTGTTTGACGGGTGTCATCTCCAGGCCGGAGGTGCAGGTGGTGAGGGAGGGGAGGGGCATGTGGTAGGATGTGTCCATGTCCACCCACAGGTCGTCTGCCACGGGGCGGCTCACCTAGAGGACAGGAGAAAACTTCACGTGGAAAAAAAAGCAATAACTCAAAAATGAAGTCTAAAACAGCCCTTGGACATGGATGGCTGATGCCTCTATTAAAAAATTATTGATGGTCAATGCAAAAATGAAGCAAACAACCAAACAAAAACTACACAGAACAAAACAAAACGAAAAAGCAAACAAACAAACAAACAAAACATTTAAAATAGATAAATCCCCCCCACTCCACCCCACCCCCGACCTTAAAAATAAAAAAAAAAGAAACGAATCTGTATATTGAACAACCTTTGACTAGATCTACCTATTTTCTAAGAAACAATAGAAACATGACCCC
>NW_004797582.1:7174-8648 GCF_000002075.1 Aplysia californica | reverse complement strand
GAAGTTTCATGACTTGTAAAAGCAGATCTATGACAGGAAGAATAATTAAATGTTGTTGTATTGACTACACTTGGTATGAAACATTAATTTAGTCTAGCTTAAGCAAGATTTTACAGCACTCGCAACACTGCTCATATTATAAGTGCTTAGAAATAGAGACGCTATTGGAGAATTAAACAAAAAGAAAAGTAGGAAGAGAGAAGTGGATAATAGAAGTTTGGAAAGAAAGAAAGAAAGAGAAAGACCACACAAGAGCACCCGCCAACCTTCAGGAAGTTGAGAGAAGAGGTGGGATGGATAAGGGGTTGAAATTGAGTTTAAGAGGTTATCATCTGTTTTAAAACAAATAGGTCTAGACTTAGAAGGGAACAAATAAATGTAGGTGTTTTTTACTATTTCATCGAAACAACATCTTGAATCATTTAGGAGGTGGGGTTCGATCCTGCCTGTCAGGACCAACTCGGGTAGATTGGGAAACATATTATCGTCTCAACAGAAAGACTGAGATACAAAATATTTTTTTTCACACACGGAAAGCGAACTCGGGTCTTCTGCGTGCGAAGGCGAAACACCTAACCACTACACCCTAGTCTCCGCTCCGTCTTCTGTCTGCCAAACCAAAGAGTCGAACCAGGCGACAGTCGTGTGAAATTAGCTTAACGAAAACTTCTTTTTTTGGAACAATGTTATTCACATACATCCGCAATTTTCAACTTTCATATCTGATTCTACACAGTAGTAGGTACATTTTTGCTACCATAGAATTGCAAGCAACCTGGAGTTGCGAGCGTCATAAAGCTCTTACTAAACTAAACAAAAACTGAAAGCTATATCTAATTTTTAGACATTTTGACTTATCAAGAGTATGGGTCAGAAACCATTGTTCTATCTGGTCTACGAAAATCGTACAATTATTCGGAGATGTTCAAAGAATTGCATTCGAAAAAGTCGTTATCGAGATAATAAAAACATTTCATTCGGAAGAGCTTGACCATGTTGTGAAACTCAAAAATATTTAACGTCAAACTTCTCAAATCTAGGTACTGAGCAGATGATACTTTGTCATTCTGGGTAGAGAAATGATATGATAACTTCATTGCGGTTCAAGGTCGAAATTTGAGGGATGAAATGAAAGTTGTAAAGTGCATTATAGCGTAAATGTTGGTTGCGCATGGATTTACGAGAGTAAAAGAATGAGGGGAAGGCCGAGGTTCTTATGAAGACCTAGGACCATAATAAACTGGGTAAAAGAAACTGCCAAGGACACTGACATTGAGGAATGGGATGCAGATAGGGAAGACTGGAAGAAGACAGTTGCTCTGTATGTTCTAAAATTGGGCGGGGGAAGTGTGTGTGTGTGTGTGTGTGTGTGTGTGTGTGTGTGTGTGTGTGTGTGTATGTGTATGTGTGTGTGAGTGTGTGTGTTTGTTTGTGTGTGTGTGTGTATGTGTATGTGTGTGTGAGTGTGTGTGTT
>NW_004797582.1:2414-6826 GCF_000002075.1 Aplysia californica | reverse complement strand
CCCCTCTCTCTCTCCCTCGCTCTCTCATCTCATCTCCTTTTTTCTCTTTTTTTCTCCACGTGTTTGCATGTGCTTGAGTATATGAAAATGCGTTATGATTTTGTGCGCCTCAACGTGTTTCTGCTTCAATCTGTTTCTCACCTTATATTCCATCCGGCGCCCTTATCTAATTTTCCGTTCTTTATCCATACCATTAGTACAACTTACTCTTAAGGTAATCCCCCCTCCCAATCCCATTTTTAAACACTAATTTCCAATTTCTTCTATTCACACTCATCCCTATTTCGTCACTCACCGTCTCCGCCTGTGCGCCCCAGGTCCTCGGTAGTCTTTGGTGTGACTAGCAGCGTCCCGTTGCCAAGCAACCCAACAGTACTCGCCCCCACGAACTGATCCGTTTTGGAAGGACGAATACCGATAGAGTTCGTCGTAGCGATTCCACTGTCACTGAACGTATCGTTGTAACTTCTTACATTAGAATCGACACTGCTTAATGTATCGTTTCCCAGAATGGCCGAGGACAGCGTTGAACCGAAAGTGTGTGACTGGGACTTCAACGTTGTTGTTGCGGTCAGTGATGATGGTGATGAAAGTGATGGGGTCGATAACGGCGTCGATGAAGGATTTATGGAGACACCAGGTGTGAAGGATGACTCAATCGTCATGTCTGTGCCCAGAGGAGGCACATCGTTAGCGGGGGAATCGCCCCCCTCCGCGCCGTAGTCTGTGGAATTCCCGGACCCTGTTGGAAGGGGGGAGGGGGAGGAGGAAGGCACGATGGTGGGTGTCATGACCCCGGAGACTACCGGAGACGGCGTGAGCTCACCTGGAACAAACCTGGGGGTCAAGGTCGGTTCGGGTAACGCTGGAGGTGTTGGTGTCGTCGCCATTATGGGCGTGGCATGGGGCAAGGGAGACGTGGTCGTCGTTGTTGATCCCTCTAGTTGTGTTTGTGTTACAGTGGACTGGTCAGCCATTGTTGGTGGTGTTGTCACCTTTTCTGATAAAGGAAAAAGCAACAAAGAGCTTTCTAACTCAGGGAGTTGAGTTTCACGCCCAGGTTCCTGTTTTGAAGAAAACAGGTTTGAGCTTCTGCTCTCTGGAAGTATACTTACAGAAGCGATGATAGGTAAAGTCGTTTCAGTTTGTATGCCTGTGACAAAGGAAAAGGAATTTTCTCTGACCACGCTGGGGCTTATGGGGTCGTGGGTGGGTGTTGTGTACCGAGGGCTAGATGTCACTGTACTCTTTAGGTATGTTACAATGGCGTCACTTTGTGTAGAGCTGATATCATTGTCATCAGGTATAAGAGCGGTGTAGAGCTCACTGAGGAGCTCAAGAGAAGTGACGGGGTCTGGTTGTCTATGAGAGGGGAAAGGGTTCACGTTCTCTGCTGTCTTTAAAGCAGGGCTGAGTTTTGAGTGTGGAAACGCACTTGGACGGTTTGCCCCTACTGAGACAGAATGTTCGAAAGTTGAAAAATAACCGGAATCAGAAAGTCTGATCACTCCGCTGGATTCAGCTTCGTTTTCTTGTTGTTGGAAGAAGTTTGTTTCATAGATAAATGGTTGTGTAGGAGAGGGTTGTAGGTTTTCACTCTGAGTTTCCAACTTGGCTGAGTTAGGCTGAGAAAACTCAGAACTTTTACTCACTTCTGACTGCCAATACTGATCACTTTGTGACTGTCTGGATTCTTCTGAAGACCGGCCTTGCTCGTTTTGAGATTGACTGACTGGTATCTCGCTATTATCTTCAAAAGCAGATACCAACTCAGTGCTTGAGGGAGACGGGTTCAACTCTGGTCTAATTGAGTGATTGGCGAGGACTGTATCAGATTCGTGGGCAGTGGGGTCTTGTTTTGTCTGAAGAACACTGTGATATGACGAGGGGGGGACAAGGGGCGGAGTCTGAGACGAGAGCAAAAAGTGTCTGAAAGTGTTAACACTGGGAACTACAATGTAGACAGATCTCGATGGTTCAACGGTTGTGTAGGAGTCCTTTTCCGGTGAGGAGTTCGTGACTTGGGTTTGGTGGTGAACATAAGTTGATTCCAATTTATTTGGAACTAATGTTTGGTAGTTGTATCCTGTTCTTTGACTCTGAAAGTCAGTTGATTCTAATTTTCCTCGAGCAATTGTTTGAGAAGGAGACAGGGGTGTGGTGTGACTCGTGAGCGAGCTCAAGTCCACGAGCTGTGATTGGACAACAGACACCTTAGGACGAATACTGGATGATGACGTAGCCGTGACGTCTTGTGACGCGTCCAGGCGTGGAGAAGACGCGTCATGGTAGATGACAGATGATGATAATGACCACGACGACGATGATAAGGATGGAAGGATTGTAGGTGTCAAGGAAACGTGTTCTGAGTGACTGGGAGCTTCTGGGGTCTCCGTAACTACAAAGATATCCTCCTGACCCTGGCTTTGAACTGTTGATACGTGCTCTGTGGACTGGGAAGACAGGTCATGGGTATGTGAGGTCAGTCTGTGAACCTGAGATTCTGGAAGGTTTGCGTTCGAAACCACTAACAGTCCTGGGGTAGCTAACACAATGTGAGAAAGAGAGCCACTAGAATCTTCTGGCGCCCGCAAAGAAGAAATCTTGGGAAGTGAAGGCGAAGTTTCCTGTTCTTTACGGGTTCTAACCAGAATTTCACCGGTGAAGTCGTCGTTGCTTTGAGATATGAGATATGTTGATGACGATGTCAAACTGTGTTCACTTATCACGCTCAAAGTGTTCTCGTATATCCCAGAGACGAAGGACGGGGACAAGAGTACGACGTCACTCTCATCGCCCAAAGGACTAACAGGTGTGTGAGGAGAAGGTGGATTGGGGACTGAGATCGAGAGATGGCTGGCTTGAGAGTATTGATAGCTTTTGGATGACTCGGGAAATGTTAGGACCACGCTTTGAGATTCGAAAACTAAGCGCCGAGTATTCTCAACTGGTGCAAAAGAGTGTGCACTCTGTGTCTGTTCGAAATGAGGAATCTTTGGTGAAAAAGTTTGAAACAAGTCGTTGTCGTGGGTTCTGTTAGTTTCCTCTTGCTGGATGTGTGGAAGGTAGGCGTGCCCGAGACTTGACACAAAGTACTCAACCGAAGTATTTAAGCGTAGACTCGAAGAATCACTGAGTAGGTTGATAGTGCCGCTGAATTCACTAAAAGTAGGCGACGTTGATAAATCCCAATGGAAAGACAAGTGGACTTTAGAAACACTGTAACCGGTAGTAGGGATATCGGATGATGGGAATGGGTTCTCTTCCCCAGAATTTGACACGGGTCTAAAACTAGTTATTGACACTGTGGGCGAGGGGAGGGGTGGGGTTGCGCGTACAGCATTAGAGGTGGTCAAAATTCTTGAACTGGGCACGTCCCTTAAATCTCTAGTATTGTGAACAGAATCCGAAGATGCTAAGACATTAACATTCTCTGCAGCCTCCAGCAACTGAGAAGTTGGGGGACTATTCAAATCTTCGGAACTTTCCCTTGGTTGTGAAAGGAACCCCACATCAGGATTTTCTGAACTATCTACTGACTGCGAAGTCTGCTCAACAGTAACATCTTTTCTGGTTTTTATAGACTGTGAAGTCAACACATCCTGTAAGTCCCGGCTATCCTTCAAAAGCTGCGAACTCCGCACAACTCCGATATGATCTCCGTCTTCGAACTGAGAAGTCGAAATAATCTCCGAATCCTGGTCACTGTCCGAAAACTGTGAAGATGACAGAGACGCCTTTAAATTCTGAATGTCCCTCTCAAACTGTGAAGTTGACGCAACACTTAAATCCGAATCACTTTGCACTGTTTGAGAATTTGCCCCGACATCGTGAACACTACTGCCAAACTCAAACGATGGCGCTAGCAGAGTATTATTCTGTAAAGCTCCAAGGAGCGGACGATTCCAAACCTCGTTGAGAGATCTCTGTGGAAGATCTCCGGACCTCTGTGTTCTCTCAGTGAATGTGTTTGTTTGTCCGGTGTGTTGGGATACGTCACTATAATACAATGACTGAGAGTTTTGTTTTTGGTAATCCGTCTCGTGGGGAGTGAAATAATTCGAGGATGGTGAGGGAATTTCGGAGAAAGAGCGAGAAGGGATGACAGGCTCAACCAAGCGTGTCGTCGACTGAAAGGTCACGTGATGACCCTGGGCTACTGGCCTGGGTCCTGGTGACGACGACGAGGGGAGAGCCAGGGAATCTGAAGGGTCATCGGTGTCCGTGGAGTACTGGTGGTACTGGTGGTGGTGGTCAGCGGCCGTGGAGTGGTGGTCAGTCTCGCCGGTGGTCACTGGAGATGTACCGAGTGACCTGGGGAAGAGATTAGAGAGAGGAGGAGGAAATTACAGGTGATCTGAATATGTAGATGTGGTGTAAATGACAGGGGTGGTTGTTTTTTGTGTGTTGTG
>NW_004797582.1:0-1329 GCF_000002075.1 Aplysia californica | reverse complement strand
AGATAGATAGATAGATAGATAGATAGATAGATAGATAGATAGATAGATAGATAGAAGGAACGTCGAAGAAGAGAGACGCAACATAATATTCAAATCACAAACAGTCGACGTTGGCGAAAAACGGCCAAGAGGCAAGCTCGCTCCCTGATGGTAGTTTTATGACCTGATGATGAATCGATCAGACTAGATACGTCACAATATAGGTGGCCTTAGGCTCTCTAACAATGTCACCGGAGATGGGAGAAGCGACTTTACTAGGACAATTATGGTCTTTGCACATGTTGCGACTCCAGGAAAGTCGAACAGTATATTGTATTATCATCATTCGTGTGTCCAACATCGAAAATTAGAGCTAAACTGACTAACACGTTTTGAGATCCTGAGAGTACACAGTGCACACAAGTCGAACGATTCGAATTCGTCAAAAGGTGAACTGAAAGAATTATCTAAGAGAACAAAAGCCCTCACCATGCTTTTTAATTGAATAAGACTTTTTGATGTTGTTGTTGTTGTTGTTGTTGCTGTTGCTGTTGTTGTTGTTGTTGTTGTTGTTGTTGTTGCTGTTGTTGTTGTGGGTGTAAGTGTGTGTGGTAGCCTATCCTTCCGAATTGTTTGGAGCCCCTCAGGGCGTGTTCTTGGGCAGGGCCACCTGTTGCTGTTATTGTTGTTGTTGTTGTTGTTGCTGTTTTTGTTATTGCTGTTGTTTCTGTTTTTACTGTTGTTGCTGTTGTTGCTGTTGTTGCTGTTGTTGCTGTTGTTGCTGTTGTTGCTGTTGTTGCTATAGTGACTATATTATTAATTTCACAAGCTACTAAACTAGATCCATTCTTGTTCATTTCAAAGAAGGAGCATCTCGTCCCTGATCTCAACACTGAACTGTGAAAAAAAAATCTTACAAGGAGGGACGAGGAAATAAAACCATTCAGATCGAACGTGGATTCGAACCTCCACCTTCTCCATTCGTCGAAGACCAAATTTGTAATTACTGTACCCAGCTCCTGCTCACTCTGTTGGGGACGATCAGGGGCGATAACATTTAATGAGGGGGCAAGAGAGGGGAAGCAGATATGTGGAAACATCACAGAGGTCAAAGAACATCCTTGTTCGCCTTTATTAATTGTTTCGCAGTTGCTGGTTTTTTATTTATTTTCTTTGTTTGGGGGTCTGGTTTTTCAAGGGCATGACAATATCAATTTATATTAGCATAATACTTAAAGTGTACGAGCGTATGTAAATGTGTGTGAGTGTATGTTGTATGTACAAACATAGACGTGTATAATTGGTGTGTTTGGTGTGTTCATGTATTTCTGAGTTTGTTTTGATCTTGTA
>NW_004797581.1:863155-863588 GCF_000002075.1 Aplysia californica | reverse complement strand
AGATATAACTCCCCCACTCGGGAATCAAACTTAGGTCTTCTATTTGCAGTGGCAAAGTGTTTAATCGCTACGACACGACACCATGCACAGACACCTACAAAAGTAGGAGTGGGTTCCCCCATCGTACGATCAAAGACCTGGTACGATATTCCCCGCTAGGCGGCTCTGTCTGTCAGTCACGAAGGTCTGGCGTGACACAGAGTCAACATTCGGAGACGTCTCCGGCGAGCACCTAGGAACTATTCGGAGACGCACTCCTGCACACAGAGGCACTGCTTTTGGGTAGATACTTTTAGGAGCCAAACTGCGTATTGTTTGCTGCAGATCACACATACTGACACTAAAATATTCGCAAATTAGTTAATTTCAAGAAAGTTACAAACTTAACTGCAAAATATCAAATTATGGGTAAAAACAGGGGACCTCCCTGTAG
>NW_004797581.1:861082-862302 GCF_000002075.1 Aplysia californica | reverse complement strand
GACAGACAGACAGACAGACAGACAGACAGACAGACAGACAGACAGACAGACAGACAGACAGACAGACAGAGACAGAGACAGAAACAGAGACAGAGACAGGAAGGTTAAAATAATTAACACTCTTCCGAAAGTTTACAAGAATTCAACAGCTATCACCCGGAAGCAGAGAACAAACCATTTTTGGGACTTTTAAAAAAAATTAAACTTTCTCTAAACCTTTTCTCGCTACAACAACAACAAAGAAAAACAAAAAACTCGACACAATAACCCTTCTACTTCTACGGCCAGCACAGCAGCAGGGCTTAAAACAAGCAGCTCTCTTCTATGAATTAATTAATAAACCACACATAATAATTTGTGGTGAGAGTAACGGAGCGGACAGGGAGGGAGGGAGACAGCTGTACTCTCTCGGCTCATTACAGTCTTACCGGGCTTGTCCTGTGTGTAAAACATGTCTGGGGTTGTTTTGTTGTTGGTTTTTTTTTCTTTAGTTTTTTATTCATGCTTGTTTTTGGACAAAGGAGTGCGTTGCACGGTTTGTTTTTTATAAAATTTTTATTCGCTAGTGTTGGTGGATAGACTAATTTAATATCCCTGATAATGTTTATTCGGCCGTATGGGCGGATAAACCCGTTTACTTTGAAAGTGTTTATTTGACTATATGGGCGGATAAACTTGTGTAACTTGAAAACGTTTATTCGGCCGTGTAGATGAGTGAACTCGTTTACCTTGAAAGTGTATATACGTTACTAAAATTGTATAGTATGTGTGTATTGTATAGTTCTATGTCTAACATATATACACATTATGAGCTCATAGGTGTCAACCAAAATAATATGAAGCCAGAGCTAAAAGTGGTGATTGAAGATGATGAAGTTTAACGGCAACATCGAAAGAATTTCGATCATTCAGAAGCATGCCCGAACCAACTTAGCCTGAGTGGGTGGGGCACAACATCCCAGCAGACAGAAAGAGATAACAATTTTTTTTTCTCCACCCGGGAATCGAACCCTCTTCAACTAGGAGCAAAAGCTAACACCCAAACCATTACAGCACAGGTGTTGTGCGTCTTGTGTTTCTGGCCCTAGTGAAAAATTAAAAAGTTTCGTTCACCAATGATTTGAGGTTGACAGTGTGAAAAGAGAGAGAGAGAGAGAGAGAGAGAGAGAGAGAGGGAGAGAGAGAAGAGAGAGAGAGAGAGAGAGAGAGAGAGAGATAGA
>NW_004797581.1:856618-858730 GCF_000002075.1 Aplysia californica | reverse complement strand
CACACACACACACACACACACACACACACACACACACACACACACACACACACACACACACACACACACACACAAACACACACACATAAACACACCCGTGCGCGCGCGCACACACATATACATACACGCACACACACTCGGGCGCGCGCGTGCACACACACAAGCACACACACATGCGCGTGTGCGGACACACACACACGCATACACACATATACACACGCGCATACACACACACGCACACACACACACGCACACATGCACACATACACACACCCGCATGCACACATATACACACATACACACACATACATACATACACACATACGCACACACATATACACAAACACGCACACATGCACACACGCACACACGCACACACGCACACACACACACGCACACACACACGCCCACACACACACAAGCCCACACACACACGCACACATGTACACATACACACATACACACATACACACCCATACATACACGCACACACAGACACACACACACACACATACATATATTAACACACACACACACATACACACACACACACACACACAAACACACACACACACACACTACGCCACTTAGCGTGAGTCGATCTGTTGCTTCCGTCAGCTGTTTGCGGGCACGCGCAACTATTAAAATCGTTTTCACCGAACCTTTTGTTTCAGCAAATTGGCCTCGTGTTTCATTCCTTCAAATTAAAAAAAAAAAAAAGCATTTCATCTCATGTGTTTTACTTCGTTTTTGTTGTTTGATTATTGTATTTTTCAAAAATGTTGTGTGTGTTTATTTTTGGGAGGGGCGGGGGTAGAATTTGTTTCCTTGTTATTAATGTTTCTTGCCTCCCTCAACGAAATTAAATCGATTAAGGAAGCCGGTTGTTTCGACCTGGGTTCGACCTGGGGCCTAATGGAGCGTTCTGAACTTCGGTAGATCTGGGTACCGTAGTTATTACAATAAAGCTCTCCATGTCTAAGACAGGGGTGCGCTATCAAAGCATCTGGGGTGCACGGACCCCCAGGGGTGGGTTAGAACATCTTAGTGGGGTTCCTGAGACGTTTCTGAAAATCAAAAACTTCAGTACTTTTTGTTGACACATTATTTCTGTGTGTGACATCCATAGGTTGTTCGTGGGGAATAACGTTAGGGAAATACTGTTCTATGGTAACATTCTTCCTATGGTACCTTATCCTAATATATGGGTTATGACTCACTGGAATCAGATTTTCGTCAATATTCGGGCATGTGGAGGCATTGATATCATCTTAAAGCGTTTTCGTTTGTCTTTCTTTCGATGAAAAAATGCCCAATTATCTTGAAAACAAGTCGAGATTTTTGCAATTTAAGGGGATGGTGTTCGCCTAGAGAACGTCGCCGCCAAAATGTGGCTATTTCTATGGAAACTGACAATTTACATTATTGTGCATTTAATCAACGTTTTTTAAAAGGAAAAGTCACAAAGAAACGTATTCTTACTTGTGGTTATTAAAAGTGTAGAGCCAAAAAACAACATTTCGATATAAATTACCAAACCAAGGGGAAAATAGCACGAATTTTTTTTAGAATGGCGTTACAAGGTTACAACTGACGTGATTAAATCAAAGAGATAAAGAAGGACCAGCGCTCGAGGGGTAAAGGATAGGCGCTTTGCCTTCGCACGCAGGACACCTGAGATCGATTCATGAGTGGGAAGAATTTTATCGAGAAAGTCCATAGTTTTTCTTATATTTCTGGGATGTTATGTCTAATCATGGTCGACGCCCTATCCCTTGTTGATCTAAATTGTGTCGATGAGGATAAAAAAGTCTCCTAAATTAAATAAAAAGCCCCGAAGGAAGATCTATGTTTGCAGTCAGTTACTAACAAACTACAAAAAGTAAAAGAGAAACTGATGACAGTGCTATAGCGGTGACAACTGAGGAATGAGAAAATCTTGGTGATGCTCTGATGCTGCTATGTTGACGACGACGACGACGACGACGACGATGACGATGACGATGATGATGATGATGATGATGATGATGATAATGATGGTGGTGATGATGATGATGAAGATGATGATGATGATGATGATGATGATGATGATGATGATGATGATGATGATGA
>NW_004797581.1:850376-852406 GCF_000002075.1 Aplysia californica | reverse complement strand
TATAATATTTTAAAAAACATTTTAATTAAAAATCGCCACAATTACAAAGTTTTTATCTGACATTTTTGGACGTTTTGGCTTCCAGTTTCTAAGACCATATGGGGTCAGAAACCAAATATTCTATCTGCTCTATCAAAATCGTGAGATTATTCGGAGTCGTTATCTGCATTCGAAAGCGTTTTACACATTATGAAAGTCAAAATTTCTTACGTCAAGTTTCTCAAAAGTAGGTACTGAGCGGATAGTACTTTGCACTTTTGAGGTAGCGATATGTCATTGTACGCCACGACGACCATTGTAGCCTGCTGTTTCCTCTTCCTGTACGATGCAGCTCCAACGACACTGTGCCCTCCCCCCTCCTCCCACCCCGTCCCCTCCTCCATCTTCCTGGTTAGCTGTCCCCAGGGCTTTATGCCCCCGAATAATTTAGCAAAACTTGATCATTTTTTGCATAATTTCTAATTATTTTCCTTTATAATTCTTTGTTAAAATTAACAGAATCGCATAATTTCACATTTTTGGGCTCGGTTTGCATAATTTCAGAATTTTTTTTTTCGATAAAACCGCGGGGACAAGGCGGGGCGCTTCGCTGTCGCCTGCAAGAGACCCGAGTTCGATTCCCGACTGGAGGAACATTTTTACCAAGTACTTATTACATATATTATTTCTCGGTCTTTCTAACGGGATGTCGTTTGAATCCTTCTCAGCCAGGGTTGGCCTTGACAGGCAGGGTCGGAAGCCCACTTCCTAAATATTAATAAATTGTATCGATGGGGACGAAAAGCATCCTACATTTTTATTTTAGACCACAACAAATTATTCAAAAACCTCAACTCAGACAACGGTATCTTACTTCAGAAGGGGTCGCAGCCCTATTACAATAGGCGGTGTTCATTGGAGGATCGGTTCAGTTCACTTCCATTCGGTTTGCTTTCTGGTGGCTTCAGTGCACACTATAAACAGACCCCTGCCTCAAACCCAAAGGTTATATAAATCCGGTCGCCCAACTCACGGCCTTGAAAACAAACGCGTTTGTTCTTGAAGGTCATCGTCGACGTCGTTCGGTTTGTACATGTACCATGCTGGTAGCTTTTCTCCCTCTATAGATTAGAAGAAAATCTGGCTAGCTTCGACGACCAAACCGAACAGAAACGAAACGAAACGAAACGAAACGAAACGAACCTTATAGAACCGAACCGATCTTGCCACTGGGCACCGGGTATCATCAGACGAGATCGATGAAGGCGCGACAGTGATCATCCCAGGAGACGGGGGGTAGAGTCACATGACGGATAACCACGCAGATTAAGATTGCTGCAGACGTCTAGGGAATACGTCATAAGATCTCAGATCTGGCGCTCTAATCAGTTACTCGTATTTTTGTGAAAAGTGCGAGCGTACTCAACGCTAAATTTGGTTACGGCTTTTGAGATTTTGTAGTGCGAGCTCAATACGCATCGCTTTATGTAAATACTAGCTAGGCCCCCTTTCGATGAAAGGAAAGATCCGTGCATTAACATTAACTGAAAGTCATTGGCCTACTGTATTTACACTTTACTGGAATGGAGCAGTAAATCCTGAGAGATTCAAAAAATTAGAAGGTTTAGATATAGTGATGTATAGATTGATTCTCTATTCCGCTTTCGTGGTTGTACACTCCAGAATTTCAAAGTTCTGGAAACAGTACGCTCGGCTCCCTGTGCCTGTCCGTCCCTGTGCGACAGCAAGTAGCAGTCTATGTCTGTACGTGTCACCGTGTTCGTACCCTTCGACGGCCGAAGTGACGAACTTTCACAATATAACGTGTATAGATATGCATGATGTAAGTTGTCTCAATTACACCAACTGTTGTTGTTATTGTTGTTGTTGCTGCAGGAGCAGCAAGAAGAATTAAACAACAACAATAATAATAAGAATAAATAGCAATAACAATAATAACAATGATAATAACAATAACACTAATAATAATAATAATTATTATTATTATTATTATAACCATAATAACAATAATAACAATGATAATAATAACA
>NW_004797581.1:838106-849527 GCF_000002075.1 Aplysia californica | reverse complement strand
CCCCCGAAAAAAAAATTCTAAAAAACTGGCGAAACACGAAGAAAAATGCCAGTTTCTTCGATTTCAGTATTTTGACGAGCGCCTGATTTCACCACAATGTCTCATATGTTATGAGCTTTGACAACAAACAGCGATGACGTAAAAACAGAAAGCGTCACAGTGATCATAATATGAGACGTTGGCCAAAAAATGGCCCTTAAGTATTGTGTTGCGATCGAAGAAAATTCCATACTATATCAAACGCACATGAATTGCATGTGATTTTTTTTAGCAGCTAATGATTTTCACCCCAATTAGATCGCTGACCTTTCCCTGCTAAAACAATATAATCTATCACGTTTTCCTTCTCCTTTACAATAGCAGGCAGCCGCATGCGCCTCCGGAGAAGGTCGAGACAGGGAGCATCGTGTGCAAATGTGGCTAAAATCCAATATCTCTCAGACTATTACGTCACAAGGTAACCAGAGGCCATATTCAAAATCCGCTTAAATTGGCGACCAGCTTATGTTACTAATCGAGCATCGTATTATATTTTTCTTTAACAGGCTTTGATAATATTATTTACCGAGATCTAGGCTTCTTCTTACAAGCATCTATTGATTACTGAATTACGAGGGAAAGCAAAAATATACCTCCTGTAACGTGCAAAGTGTTTGCAGTGAAAAGGAGTGGACTTGTCAAGTTTGACGAGGTTTGAGTATGATCATAATATCCTAGACTGTGCAGTCTGTCGTAATGCCAGTTCACTGTGGAGCATACCATTTCTCTTAAATTGAAATCAAATGAAGGGTTAGAAGGGAAACTCATCGATCTTGAATGCAAATCCAGTTATATGCGTTTAAAAGAAGAGGAGGTCGCCTTGTAGCAGAGGTAAATTTAGTGAGAAAAGGTTCGCCAAAATTTGGCAATTTCCATATATCCCAGGACAGTCTCGGTTTGAGAGGGATACGATGTCCTAGTAGAAAGACCGAGATATGGGATGAAAAGTCTCCCCATTTGGGAATCAAACTCAGGTCTTCCGTGTGCGGTATTCGACTTTGATTATTTGTGGGAAAGGCTGCTTTGGTCCAGACGCACCTCTGACCAGGGCAGAGAAAGATACAGCACCACAGCAGACAGACAGGGATATTTGTACAAGATTTGTGTTTAAAAACATCCTTCCCATTCAGAAATAAAACTCAAGTCCTGTTTGCCACGGCAAAGAGACTGACTTCTACACCACAAACTCTAGTAATCTTATTTAGCATGAGAGCATGAGTAAAGAAAGCAAGAAATGAAGAACCCATATAATATATGGCATAACATGCAAAAACAAATGGGCAATTAGCCCAGAAATAGCGAAGAACAGATAGTTGGGAAAAAACCCCACCAGTAGTAAATACTGGTGATGATGACAATGAAAACATGACTTCCACTTTGAAGTAAGAGAAGAATTAAGCACTTTGAAATACAATGGCCATGTTAGAGCAGATGAAAAGTAAGACAGGTTAGACGGAAATAGCAGTGGGAGAGAAAGGAAGGACCCTCAAGAAGCGCCCAACAAACACCCGCGATGAAAAGAGAATAAACATGAATACTTTATCTATAAAACGTACAACAAAAAAGAAGACTAGTAAAATAGATTCCACACTATAAATTTATTAAATATATACATATATTTCAGCTTGATGTACAATAGATTTCGCACTGCTTCAATTTTGTACCAAGAATTCTGAAAGCTCACCTGCAGTTCAAAGGAAAGGCACACAAGCCAGATTATGATAGTCCAAACATTACAGAAATTCAGTTTTTCGATTCTTGAACTGTTCTTTAAACGAACAGAAAAACATTGGCAGTTCAGTCTTTAGTTTTAATAAGAGTTTTACGGCACTTGCAATACAATTAGGTCGTATAAGTGCCGAAAGTTAGGTGTTACGAGAGAGTAACAAACACAAAAAAGGAGGGGAGATAGAGATAGAAACCACACCAGAGCACCCACCAACCACCCTCGCAGTTCAGTCTGTGTATACATATATTTGATACGAGTTCCAAAGGGTCAACAAGGTAGGATTGGAGTTCAGTCAAGATACAAGTTCTAAAGAGTCCACATGAGATCAAATCTAAGTCACGATGGGGTTGGAGCAAAGTCAAGATCATCATCCGGTGCCTCGCCGACTGGCGTGGGCGACCATGGACCTCCATTTCACCCTGTCCTTCGCAGCAGCAATAGTGTCTGTTCTTGCTGCTCCCAACCATGTTGTCATCTTGTCCAGTATCTTTTAAAGTCAAGATATGAGTTCTAAAACGTCAATAACAAGGGGTTGGAATTAAGTCACGATACATGTTCCAATACGTGGGACTGGAACTAAGTGAAGATGGGGTTAGAGCTAATTCAAGATATGAGTTCTACAGAGTCACCAACGTGGAGTTGGAGGTAAGTCAAGATACAAGTTCCAAAGAGTGAACAACGTGGGGTTGGAACTAAGTCAAGATACAAGTACTAAATCGCCAACAATGGGGGATTGGAGCGAAGTCGGAATAATAATAATGTACATCATTTTTGTAGCGCTAACTCCCGTGAGAACACAGTTCATGAATTATGTATCCATTTATGTATTTTGCGAATTGCATTGTGTATATTATTTTATGTATTTTTATGTGCTCATTTCGTACGAAGTGAGCACATACAAATTAAATACGTAAAATATTATACACAATGTAATTCGCAAAATACATAACTGGATACACAAGTCATTTACATAACACTGTACTGGGCATGAATCTGCTGACAAAGAAATTATATGTATATAAAGATATTTTAAATTTAGACTCAGATGTATGTCTCAAGGGTTGGGGAAGAGAGTTACAAAATGATGGAGCAAGGTGGGCAAACGATATTTCCGGTAATTTTTTACCTCCTTTTCTAGGAACTCTTTAAAGATACTGACCGCCTAATCTTTGTGATCTAGGTGGAACATAAATCTCGATGAGATAACTAAGATATGAGTGAGCTTTGTTATTGACACATTTATGACATAATATTGTAATTTTATATGTATATGTTCTAAAGGTTTAATAACGTGGAGTTGGAGCTCAGTCAATACATGGGTTCTAAAGGGTCAACAACATGGCGTTGGAGCTAAGTCAAGATACAAGTTTTAATGTGCTAACAAAGAAGATTTGAAAAATCAAGTTTTTGTCTGTCAACAATGAGCATTCTGCGCTATGTCAAGAATATGCGATCTAAAGGGTCAACAATGAGGGGTCAGAAAAAAATTAAAACTGAATAGTATATTCACAATGGCTGTTGAAGCTTGATTTTTTTTTCATAGTAAACAAGCTTTTGAATAAGTATATATTTCGTAGCACTTTAAAAAATGTTTCAACTCTGCTCCTGCAAATGGTCCTCCAGTCGTGCAGGCATTTCTCGGTCTTGCTGACGGTGCTCGGTCCTCTGGTCCTCCTGTCCTACAGATAATCCTCCCGGTTTGTAGGTCCTTGTAATGAAAACGTGTCAAAGAAAACCCTCTGAGATATTTACAGTTCAATTGATTGATTGATTGGGTAGATGTTTTACGGCACTATCAACACAATTTTGGTCATTTAAAAGTATTCATTATATAGGTGTTGTATAATTCTTAAGTATATTTTCAGAACTTATAAAGGCAAGGGGCAATTTTTGAGAAACACCTAAATGCAAAAATGAAACTTTCTGACAAACCAATGATTACTCTACTTTATCTATAGAACTCATAAGTTACATAATGTCTTACGTCGGTGAGTAGAGCGCAAGACACATTTCAAAGACAATTACCTTCTGACGCTGTCCATTATTCATCACATCTTATTTTCGGTCTTCCAGTCCAATAGGTGGTCTTTCAGGCTGTCCCGTCCTACTGGGGGTATCAGAACACTCACCACAGGAAGGTCAAAGTCCAAAAGAACAGCTGACCGTTAGTGTGATCCGTTTAGTATACATTTTACCGCCCCACGGACACAATTCTGACAGTGCAACACCAACAAGCTTCAAGAAACCATCCAGTATACAAAAGCAACTTCAACACTCAAGTTGAAAATCAGCAAGCAGTTCTTCCAAGCCAGTTCTACTCCAGCCACCCCCTCCCCCCCTGGAAAGACTCAATCTACCCCTGCCACCCCACAACCACTCCCCCCCCCCCCCCCCCACAATTCCCCGAAAAAAATGCTACACTGCCTCCCGCCATGGCCATGGCAATACTATCTACAAAATCCTACTCTGAACCTAGCTTATCTACCTAACTACCTATCAACCTATCTTTAGAGGAGAGAGGGGATGGCAGAAGCAGAATTAGGTAGGAAGAACTGCCTACTGATTTTAAGCTTGAATGTTAAAGTGAATTTTGCATACTGGCTAGTTCCTTGAACCTTTTTGGTGCTGAGTTGCCATTACTGTGTCAATGATGCTGTAAAATGTATACTCTGTCGATCAAACACTGCCAGCTATTTGTCCTTTGACCTTTTGCGGTAGACTTACTGATAACCACAGTGTCTTCTTGACCCAAAGTCTGATGAGTGGCAGTGATCTGAGGGAAACATTCAAAATAAAATCAGTTTAGTTTAGTATAGTTTAGTATGGGGTTTTACTGCGCTCGCAACTGCATAAGGTAAAATTAGTTTTCATAATTTCTATGTAATTTTGAGTTTAAGCACATTCATGTTGAAGCATCTAAAATAGTTGATACGTGATTAGATCTATCTAAATTCAGTAAATTCTATTACAATGAACAAAGCAATTTTAAAAAATGTAGCATGTGACACAGAAAGGAAGTTTTGATCTTCAAGGATGTCTGTACTTCATTGTGTCCACCTTTTAATCAACTAAAAATTGCGGTACAAGTGTTCCCTTCTCTGGTGTGAAAATAAAACTTGAATACAGGCTGAAAAGGGAGTTAACAAACAAATTACTTCCGTTTGAATTACGTCAATTACAAGCAAACGTTCAATTCATAAGTATATTTTCAGGAAGCATTAGACGTGTCCAGGGTCCTTTCGAGAGAAAGCTAAACAAACATGAAAGTTTCAAGTTTCAATGGGCATTTTTCTAAATTTTCAGTCACAATAGGTTGTTTTTTTAATACGTCTAAATAGGCCAAGACATCTTTCAGCGACAAATACCTTTAGAGGCTGATCATTCATAGCTTCTTGTTTCTCGACAAAGTCGATATGGACAATCCTCTGATCCTGTCGGTAATCCACCGGTGCTGTACTGTAAGCACTCCTGGGGATGAACCGTGTCATAGAAAATCCTCCAACATCGATATAATTTTATTTAGTTTCAGGGGTTAACATATTCACTATGCTGGCAGGGAAGAAGTAATAAAAGGCTGGTTACAAATACGACTCGTACTGGATTTCGAAAGGGGTCAAAATAAAAATAAAAATAAGATCATTATTCAGAGTCAGAGCCACCAGTGCAAATTATCAATATAATTTTAGTAACAAATCAAACAAGGCAAAGATTCTGAAGCAACCTATAATATAAAACGTTTTTGGTTTTTTTTAAATCACATTCTTAATAAGCAATGTTCAACGCTTAGGAATTTTTGTAGGATAAAGATTTATTAAATAATGTCCTTATTGGAGACTAAAGTCTTAGTGAATAGTGTTCCAATACATCTTTTAACGACAAAGTCCTTCTGAGGCTGATCATCATTCACTTTTCTTTCAACGCACAGTCGAAATAGACAGCCCTCCGTTAATTAATAGTTTCAGAGAATTTTAAGATACCCTTGGCTGACACTGATCAATAAGACTAATGCTTAAGAAAAGTGTTTACTTTAAATGTATTTTTAGTGTGGGAGTTATTTTTACTTTTTACACCCCCATCAACACCATTTGGACAACTTTGGGTGTAGATTTCGAACGGTTTAAGTCGAACCCTGGCTCATCGATAGGTATTCTAATTATTTTTGTTAGATAATGTCCGAATATGGAACTTAAGTCTCATTGAATAGTGTTCTAAGACACACTTCAATGACAAATATCTTCTGTTACTGATCATCATTCATCACTTCTCGTTTCTTGGCAGTCTCGATGTAAATGGTCCGTTGCTCCTGTCGTCGGTCTACCGGGCCCTCCATAATCGTATTGATGAAAAAAAAATGAAACTTTCTCACGCACCAATGAATATTCTTTTAGTTAGTACACAAATAATATGTTACATAATTTCTTTATTAGTCGATGAGTAGAATTGCAAGAAATATTTCAAAGACAATTACCTTCTCAGGCTGCCCATCTTTCATCACTTCTTTTTTTCGGTCTTCCAGTCATAAGGGTGATCCAACAGGCTGTCTTGTTCTGTCCTACTGGTGGTATCAGAACACCTACGACAGGATGGTCAAAAGCCAAAGAACAGCTGGTAGTGTTTGATCCACTGAGTATACATTTTACAATACCACTGATACAATTCTGACAGTTCAACACTAACACGCTGCAAAGAACAATCCAGTATACAAAAGTCACTTCAACAGTCAAGTTGAAAATCAGCAAGCAGCTCATCCCAGCCAGTTCTACTCCTGCCACCCCCTTCCCCCCTGAAAAGACTACCCCTGCTGCCCCACTCACTCCCCAACCCCACCCCCCCCCCCCCAAGAATAAAAAAATCCTACACCGCCCCCTCAACTCCCTCCCGCCATGGCCATGGCAATACTATCTACCAAACCCTACTCTGAACCTAGCCTGTCCACCTAGCTCCCTATCAACCTATCTTTACAGGGCCACAACAGTGTAGGTAGGGTTCTTTTAAAGGGGAAACGGGGTGACAGAAGTAGAATTGGGTGGGAAGAGCTGCGTAATGATTTTGAGCTTGACATGTTGGAAGTGAATTTTGCACACTGGCTTGTTCTTTGCAGCTTGTTGGTGCTGCACTGCCATTACTGTCTCAATGATGCTGTAAAAGGTACAGTCAAAAATGGATCAAACAAACACTACCAGCTGTTTATTTGACCTTTACCTTCTGTGGTAGACTTACTGATAACACCAGTGCCTTCTTGCTGAAAAGTCCGAGGAGTGACAGTAATCTGAGAAAAATAAATGTAAAGTGAAAGCAGTTTGAATTATTAAATTTTGAGTTTAAGCACATTCATGTTGGAGCATCTAAATTATTGGATACTCGATTATTTAAATGCAGCACATTTTATTTTACATAAGCTAAGTAGCTAAGTAGTGAAATTTGTAGCAGGTGACAGAAAGGAAGTTTAGCTCTTCAAGGAAAGGTATAAACCCTACATTGTGTCCACCTTTTAATCATTTAAAAATTGAGGTGCGGGTGTGAAAAAAAAGACAGACATGACCCTTACAGTCTGAATAATACGGTCAACCTTCAAATAGCACTGAAGCATTTTCAATTGTTTCCTTTTGAATTACGTCAATTACGAGCAACATTCTATTTTCAGGAGTCATCAGACAGGTTCAGTGGCAGTTTTGAGAGAAAACTAAAGGTAAAATTGAAACTTTCAAGTTGACTTAGCATTGAATATTCTAATAGTTTTTTTTAAAAACCTCTAAATAGGCCAAGACATATTTCAAAGACAAATACCTTCAAGGGCTGAACATCCTACAACACTTCTTGTTTCTCGATTCCATGGATAGGGACTATCTTCTGATCCTGTAGACGATGAAAATGGGCTGTAGGCAGTCCTGGTGATGAAAGCAATGTGTCAAAGATTGATTGATTGATTGATTGAGTACAATGTGTCAAAGATTGATTTTATGACTGAGTAGGTGTTTTACGACAATGTCAAGGAGTCTAAGAAAATCCAACATCGCGTGTTTTAATTAGTATCATAGGATTAAAACATTCTATAAACCGGTGTCGATAAAGAAAGTTCTTTAACATGTACTTCATTTTATTTAGTTTCAAAGGATAAAAGCATTCCCTATACTGGCATAAAAGTTGTTAAAGGCAAAAGGCCAAAATGCAAATATCCATCTATGATTTCAAGTAAGAGCCACCTGGGCACATTAAAAAAATGTTCTAGTGACACTGAATAATATAAGGCAAAGATTCTAAAGCAACAAATAACATAAAAACCGTTTTTTTTCATTTGAATTACATTTATAATCAGAAATTGATGTTCACCTCTCAGGAACATTTGTAGGACCAAATAAATAATATCCTTATTGGAGATTAGTGTCTCAGCCAATAGTGTTCCAAAACATCTTATAAAAACAAATACCTACTGAGGCTGATCATCATTCATGATTTCCAGTCTTTCAACACAGGCGAAATAGACAGTCCTTCAGTCATTACACGGCCCTCTGGTCCTGTCTAATGAAAGAAAAAATGAAACTTTCTCACGTACCAATGAATATTCTTTTAGTTAATACATAAATATGTTACATAATTTGATAATAAATCAGTGAGTAGAATTGCAATAAATATTATTTCAAAGACAATTACCTTCTCAGGCTGCCCATCATTCATCACTTTGTATTTGCGGTCTTCCAGTCGCAAGGGTGATCCAATAGGCTGTCTGTCCTCTCCTACTGGTGGTATCAGAACACCTACCACAGGATGGTCTAGAGCCAAAGGAACTGCTGGCAGTGTTTATTTGATCCACTTAGTATACATTTTACAACACCACTGATACAATTCTGACAGTGCAACACCAACACGCTGCAAGGAACAATCCAGTATACAAAAGTCACCCCCCCCCCCCCCAAAAAAAAAAAAAAAAAAAAAAAAATTAATTAAAAATCCTACACTGCCCCCTCAACTCCCTCCCGCCATGGCCATGGCAATACTATCTACAAAATCCTACTCTGAACCAAGCCTGCCCACCTAGCTTCCTATCAACCTATCCTTACAGGGCCACAGCAGTGTAGGTATGGGTCTTTTAAAGGGGAAAGGGGGTGACAGACGTAGAATTGGGTGGGAAGAGCTGCCTAATGATTTAGAGCTTGAGTGTTGGATGTGAATTTTGCATACTGGCTTGTTCTTTGCAGCATGTTAATGCTGCACTGCCATTACTGCTTCAATTAAGCTGTAAAGTGTATTATCAAAAATGGATCAAACCAACACTACCAGCCTTTTATTTGACCGTTTACCTTCTGTGATAAAACTTACTGATAACACCAGTGCCTTCTTGTCGAAACGTCCGATGAGTGACAGTAATCTGAGAGGAATAAATTCAAAGTGAAAGCAGTTTGAATTATTAAATTTTGAGTTTAAGCACATTCATGTTGGAGCATCTAAATTATTTGATACGTGATTATTTAAATGAAGCACATTTTTTTTTTACATAAGCTAAGTAGTAAAAAAAAATGGTAGCTTGTGACACAAAGAACGTTTTGATTTTCAAGGAAAGTATAAAACTCTACATTGTGTGCAACTTTTTGTCATCTAAAAATTGCGGTACCAGTATTCCTATGCTGGTATGAAAAAGACATGACCATCACAGGCTGAAAAAAGTACAACCTTCAAATGACACAGAAGCAAACTTCAATTGTTTCCTTTTAAATTACGTTAATTACGAGCAACATTCGTATCATTTTCAGGAGCCATTAGACAGGTCCAGTTGCAGTTTTGAGGAAACCTAGAGGTAAAAATGAAACTTTCAAGTTGACCTAGCATTGATTTTCTCATTGTTTTTTAAACGTCTAAATAGGCGAAGACATCTTTCAAAGACAAATACCTTCAAAGGCTGACGATTCTACAACACTTCTTGTTTCTTGGTGCAGTGGATATGGACAATCTTCTGGTCCTGTAGGCGATCAACCGGTGCTGTAGGCAGTCCTGGTTCTGAAGATAGAGTTGAAATGACATAATATACTGGATTGCTCCCAGCAGCCTGTAGGTGCTGCCCTTCCAGAGTTGTGTCAATGATTCTGTAAAACGTATACTCAATTGAACAAAACAAGCACCGACAGCTTTTTTGTTTTGCCTTTGACCTTTGTTAGCCTTACTGTTACACCAGTGTCTTTTTGACCAAAAGTGTGACGAGTGGTAGTTTTCTGATGTAATAGTGGTCATTTTTTCACGAGAAAATAGTAAAACAAACATGAACAAACAAGAGGGAAAGGCGAAAAGCAGGAATTGATATTAATTGCACCCTCATCAACCCCCCAAAAAAAAAAAAAAGAAGTAACTTTGTTACTGATTGGTTGAGTAGACAAGTTATGATACCGAGAAGATAATCTGTTCATGTATGGGCAAGAAACACGTGCAACAAACAGATTTTTCTAACATCGACCTCTCTAAATATTGATTGAAAGGGCGGACAGACATTTATAAAAATGTATCAGTTGTAAAGTTATAATATTAATTTATCTTGATCTTTCATAATTTATTTATATTAAAAAGCGGAAGGAGTTCCGCAGAGGGCCGGCCGACCAACAACACACAAAAGAGGGGATATTTTGAGCGGTGCATACCCTAAACCCTAACCCTAACCTAGACCCTAACCCTAACAAACTCTTGTATAATTTGTTCAGTGGACCTTGTTACGCAAGTGCCGGCCCTCGGTGGAACTCCTCACCAAAAATCACATTCTTTTTGGAGCTTCTAAAATATTTAAAATCTTTTTCTGAATTCAAACCAATCTAATAAAATGAGCCAAGTAGTTATTTCAAGGTGGCATGTAACACAAAAGAGCTTCTCGTTCTTCAAGGAGATATATTATGCTTTGCATGCGTGTCCAATTTCTAATAATTACGTTGCCAGTATGCCTAAACTGGTAAGAAAAAAAGGATGACCATAACAGATAGAATAAGTACAACCTTCAAATGACACGTTTTGCCTTTGAATTACATTTCTATGTCAATTACAAGTAAACTTCAAATTCATTGGTATGTTTTCAGGAACCATTATACAGGACAGGACAGTTTTTGAGAGACAAAACCTAAGTGTAAAAATGTCTACCCAATCGGTATTCTAAACTTGCGGTCATTTGAGGGTCGAAAAAGAACAAAAGGAAAGACCAAAAAAAAAAAAAAAAAGACCTGAACAGCTTGCTCCTTCTCTCATTTGAAATTTATGTGTCGTCTGGCAGCCTCAGTTTCACCAGGTCAATCACAGGGAACGGGAAGGAAGTGTCCAACGTTTTAACACTGAAAGAGCAAGCTCCTGGACTGTCGCCACACTCCACACCCAGCAAAAGCTGGCTTCGAACTGATTCATTTCTGCTCAATGCCCAAAAGCAAAACTTGTAGAGCACAAACTGTGTTCACCATGCAGACATCAGCTGATTGGCTGGTGTAATTTACTCAGTCCGAAGAGGTCCATGACTCGGACTCACTTTTTATTTTTAACAGAAGATTATCCTCTTTCGGTAATGATAGTTGGTGAAAGTTCCACAAACTTGTGGCATAGCCTCAAAGAGAACTCACGGACTGATTTCTTTTCCAGTAATTACAGGAAGACAACGCTGTCTCAGGTTGTTGTTGTTTGGTTTTTTTGCCCCC
>NW_004797581.1:834988-835919 GCF_000002075.1 Aplysia californica | reverse complement strand
TCTATCTATCTATCTATCTATCTATCTATCTATCTATCTATCTATCTATCTATCTGTCTATCTATCTGCTTAGAAAACTTTCTGTTTGTGAGTCAGTCGGTCTGTTTGCCCCGCTTCCATTTCGTTCACGATCTGCAAGTTGAAACAAACATTTTGAAGAAAAAAAACTGTATTCACCTCCTTTTCTATAATAGAATTGATAATATTCCCCTTGAAATTTATCATATCCCCCTTATCAAGATGTGTCAGTTGACAGTGAAATTTATCATATCCCCCTTATCAAGATGTGTCAGTTGACAGTGAAATTTATCATATCCCCCTTATCAAGATGTGTCACCACAGTGTCCCATGACTGAGGTGTTTTTCAGACCACAGCTACTTGTCGCAAGAGTAGGATTCTACACTGTCCGTTATTATAGTTATTGGCAAAAAGTGATTGAATATTGGATGGATACGGGTTTCGTGCGTAACTGGATAATAGCACGAATCTGATAAGAACTCGTTTCCCCGATACATAACAGATTTGCTTGTACTTGTTTCAGATCCAGGGGAACAATAATATGCAAGCAGATAAATCGATATAAGTAATGCGAAGATGAAGAGCATCTTCACGCATGAACGTACTCAAAAGCACTAGCACTACTCACGTTCACGCAAACACCCAGCAGATAAGTACGAAAAAAAAAGCCACTCATGGAGAACACACGTGAACACAAACATACAGATGAGTACAAAAAAAGAGTAAAGCATACAAAGATGCACTCGCATACGCGCATACACATATGTGCACACATGAGCGTGCACACACACCCACACATTCACATACCCACACATGCACACACACATTCACATACACATTCACACACACATTCACATACACATTCACACAGACACTCACACACACACACACACACACACACACACACACACA
>NW_004797581.1:832681-834476 GCF_000002075.1 Aplysia californica | reverse complement strand
ACACACACACACACACACACACACACACACACACACACACACACACACACACACACACACACACACACATATATATATATACACACGCATAAAAAAACCCAAAGAGACTGTCTCGGGCTCTCTGGTTGGACTATAATATGAGTTGAAGCGAATGAATGCATTACATAAATCTCAGTGTTCATTACAACACAGCCTTTTTCATTTCTTGTCGTAAAGGTATATTGCCCTTAATGCTCTGACATTCTTGAGTTAATTAGCGTCCTTGTTTTTTAAAATAAATTTTGGGGGGTGTAAAGGAGGGAGGGGGGGCTCTCGGGGTTGGCACTCAGGAACTATAAAGGAAGATGAAGGCCACGCAAAAGGTGGATTGAGGGAGTCAAGGAAACCCTGAGATATTATAATATCCCAACTGAAAGAGCTGCAGAGATGGCCTACCATAGAAAACATCTCCCCTCGAAGCTTAGTGGCAACAGAGGATGAAAAATGTAAAAACTAATTTTAAGTAACAGTAAAAGTAAGTATGTGTGTGTGTGTGTCGAAGATAACCCCTATCCAATATTTTGCCTTATTTACCCAAAACCCCTTACAAATGTTATCACTTTCCCCCTCATGGACTCCTTCATCCCCCTCTACCCCCCAACCCACTCATCCCCTTTCCCAAACCCTAAGCACACCCTCCCACCAAGCCCCCCTCTCCAAAATCCTCCAAAACCCAACATCCCCACCCTACCCCATTCCCCGCCACCAGTTATCCCTAACCCACCTCCCCCTCCCAATTCCCCACCTTGCTCCTTTGCCTACTCTTACCGATTTTGGACCACCAAGGGATATATTTTAACATGCGCAACTTGCACAGGAGACTTCAAAGATTTTTCGCCCTTTTCCGAGAAGGTTAAGTGTAAGATCTTACCTACCTTAAGATCAGGGGCGGAGGGGGGGTGGGGGGGTGGCTGGAAAACAGCAGTAAGAAAGAGTCAAGGTGTAGCAGAAGAAAGGCTGCACAAAGAGTCAGGGGTCCAAAGGAGGGGCCAAAGGGGGAGGGGCGATGAGGGGGGTGGGGGCATGAAGTGGAGACGAAAGCAGATCCCCCAAAATGGTTAGAGAGCAGGAAAGGGGGTGGAAGAAGAAAGTTTTGAAAAAGAAAATGGTTCTGTCGCTGTCAGTTTTCGAACCCGGGACCTTTTGAAAGATAGGCGAAACCCGTAACCTCATGTCCACGCGAGTCCGCCGCCCAAGCATCTGGTGGTAAGCTCAAGGTAGGACTACTGGCTGTTCGGAAGGAATTCTCGTGGTGTGGCCAAACCACAACATAACTACTGAAGGTTGACGTATACATAATAATTGATAATGATATTATGTTTGCGCCTAACGCCTTTGCAGTTAATCTCAGTCAACGAGGGTTAAATAATATAACATTAGATCTATATATTCTCGACTAATTATTCTGATCTCGCTCATCACCGCGATAGTTTATTTTGTTTGTTTTTTGTTTTGCTTTTCTCGTTTTTGTTGTAGTTGTTGTCGTTGTTTTTTCTGGAATCTAAATACCCAGAGGGTTGTATAATGCGCCTATGGCTTGACAATGACGTTTGCACAAATGTTTAATGCGTTCACTCCCCCATGAGATATAGTGCTGCTAATACTTATGAATATGTGTGAATTTCTTTGTTATTTAATTTATTTGCATGTTAATTGACCGTCTGCATAGACGAAAAGAGCCGTATATATAGTCGTATATTTGCCTGTGTGTGTGTTTGTGTGTTTGTGTGTGTGTGTGTGTGTGTGTGTGTGTGTG
>NW_004797581.1:829632-830615 GCF_000002075.1 Aplysia californica | reverse complement strand
TGTGTGTGTGTGTGTGTGTGTGTGTGTGTGTGTGTACGTGCGTGTGTGTGTGCGCGTGTGCGTGTGTGTATGTGTGTGTGCGCATTTGAACGAAGTCTTGAGGGTGTTAACTATTGTCGATTCATTGTGTGCTTTGTACGCGTGTGTTCTGTGTGTGGGGATCAGACAAACAGTGAACCAAGCGCCTTTGTATGGCTTCGACGGGTTGAGGCAGTTTTACATTGGAATCTAATGTTTGGTCTTCAATGCAGAAATGGCAATGTAGAATACGTTTGGAAATTCGCTTTAGTTCTTTATTACTTGAAGGTAGGCTCACTGTCAAGAGACTGGGACCACACCAAGCAGCAGAATTGTAGCATCCTGTTGGGAATGGAAAGCAAGAGGTATATTTTTATCATGAACAGTTCATCATGGAGGATGCACCTTTCAATCAAAAGTCATCGAAATTTTTGCTCAACATAAAAAGCGAAGGTCACAAATCATGCAAATGAACAAAGACGCATAGGTGAGTCCATTTTCTTGAGTTCAAACGTGATATTGCTACTAAGAAGATTGTAGTACCTTTGAAACTATTTATTACATGAGGTGTCATCTGGGGGGAAGAGAGAGAGAGAGAGAGAGAGAGAGAGAGAGAGAGAGAGAGAGAGAGAGAGAGAGAGAGAGAGAGAGAGAGAGAGAGTTTCACGTAGGCTTTTCATGCATGTTTCACTTTCCTTTCAGTCATTACACATTGTTTATAGAGTCTGAGCGATCTCAAAGTTTGGTCACAGAAAGCCCCACCCTCTTTGCAACCCATCCGACGCCACGGCCCAGACTTTTTTGTTCTTTCTCGTTGTATGTCGTGTACCTCTTTCTGACTGGCACCTTTTGTGCATGTTTGCCCTTGTAGGCGCGTCTGTGAATGTCTGTATGTTGGTTTGTTTGTGTGTATCTATCTATCTATCTATCTATCTATCTATCTATCTATCTATCTATCTATCTAT
>NW_004797581.1:826591-829192 GCF_000002075.1 Aplysia californica | reverse complement strand
CTCTCACTCTCTCTCAGCTATCACCCCCACCCCCTGCATAACACCACAGGTATCCTGCCCATCAATAGCCCTCCCTCCTCACTTTCAGTTCCTTCAAAACCTTTTAAGAAAATAACGATTCGCTGAATATTTCTGGATCAAAATTGCCGGAAGAAGCTTGGTATGACCTTTCGTCTCACTGTCTTCCTCTCCCAATTTTCTTCTCCGAAGCTATGGATTTTGCACGTCGTGAGTTTCTCAAGGATTCTCACCCTGGAAAAACGTTTTCTCCACACGTCATATTTTTATTCTTTTGGTTTCCGTTTTGTTCTAAGTTTGGGGTTTTTCGGTTGAGGGGTGGGGGGTGCTGGGGGTGTTTATTCTGATTGCTATTGAAGGCGTTGGGTAGGGGAATGATGTGGCTGTGATGTACGGGAGGATGTGACGGTGATGTTTGGGTGGACGGGGGGAATGAAGGTAGGGGTGGTTTGGGAGGTTTGGGGGGGGTGATGTAGGAGGTGGGAGGTGGGCGTGGTGGTGGAGGTGGTGTGGGAAGTTGAAGTGATGTAAAAGTGATGTGGGAGTGAAGGTGGGGGTGATGCTGAAGTGGTGTGGGAGGTGGGAATTATGACAAGCTAGATGCGGTGGTGGAAAAAGGGGTGGGGGTGAATTTTAGGATATAAGTGGGAGTAAAGGTTGAAAAGGGGGATAGAAAGAAATCTACATTTAAAAGAAAGAAAAGTCAATAATTACAATTCTAGGTTTTTTTCCTGTGGCAATCACAGTCAGAAAGAGCAGCCAATATTGAAGACAATTTGTATGCCAACTGGCATATACTTCAGGTACATGGCTATCTGCTTTATTGTAACGTTTCATGGATGTGCGTTTCTGATAATTAAAGGCAAAACATAATATATTGTTTTTTAAATTGAAGTTATTTTCACATTCCCGTCAACACAACGTAGATGGTTTAGGAGGCGGGCTTCAACCCCTGCCAGTCAGGGCCAGCCCAAGCTGAGAAGGACACAACAGCCCAGTAAAAAGGCCGAGATACTCGATTTTAAAAAATTGTTTCCTAGCTCTGGAATCGAACTCGGGTCTCCTCCTGTATGCGACAGAAAAACGCCTAACTGCTACACGAGACGCAGATGAACAATAATAGCCTCTGCATTTCGCTGCTTTAGAATTACAAAGTTTTACCTTGCATTTTGGGCCGTTTTGGGTTACTACGACCATGAGGTCAGAAACCAAATGTTCTATCTGCTTAACCAAAATCATCAGATTATTTGGAGTCGTTATTAAGATATTCAAAGAATTGCATTACAAAAAGCTTGACATGTGAGACTCAAAATGTGTTACGTCAAATTTCTCAAAATTGGGTACTGAGCAAATAGAACTTTGCAATTATATTCTAGGGTAGCCATTTGTTGTTGGGCCAATAACACTGTGAATGTAGTACCCAAGATGTTGATAACCTGATGGTACGAATCAAACCAAGGCATTTTCCCTTACTGTTCTGGAGACCATAATGTTTTTTAGTGGAACTTTGCCCTTTAGAAAGAGAGTGTTTCTTCTCCACTTTGAACAAAAGCAATTTACCTGTATGCATTGATGTGTATCATAACATTCTAGACCTCGCCTCTGGCGTGTATTTCTGGTAAGTGTGAATAAATGGTATGGGTTTAACGCCCCTACAAACACAATAAGGTCATTTAAGAGGCGGGACCTCTGAGTGTAACGTCCCCCTCCGTTAAGAATGACCCAAATGGGAAATTCGTGAAAAAGTGTCTTTCTCAAGGACAAAACATCGGACTTAGCTGAGGCTCGAACCTCCGAAACCACAATCTCACGATTTTTGTTCTGGCAGCGTAATCACTACAATGCCAAAGCCACTCATACTTCCGGTCCACTGTGACACGCACCATTTGAGCTAAATGAAAGGCAAAGAGGAAAATAATTATGCAACACGCACTCGACAATAGGGAGACTGGTGTTTTTACCCCTCATTTTGGGCGCTATGGCTGGGATCAGGGTGTGCACGCTTCACGGTGAAGCTTTTATGGAGAGCAAAGAGAGACAGCCATGACAGTGCGCGGTCTAAGAATGCAATTCTAGGGTCAAAAGTTATGCAACATCACTAACACAACAGAAAGCGTTGTTGCATCTCTAAGCCAAAAAAAAGAAAAGAAATTGTACCCCGCACAGTGCGGTTATTTTTATTATTTTTTCCGCAATTAGAACTGAAATCTAGTGATAAATCTAGCTTTGATTTGTTTTGTATTTGTTCGTTTTTGGGGGGTTGTTGAAGTGGGTTTTTGTTTCTTTGTTTGTTGTTGTTGTTGTTCTTTTTTTTTGGGGGGGGGAGAGAGAATTGGAAGTTTTGTTGTTTTGTTTTGTTTTCCTGAAAAACGGAAAATACCGTTCTTCCTGAAATTACTCGAAGTGGGAAAAGACTTAAGATATTATGTACATGTGCTCTTGTGCTGATCTCCCTTACATACTCCTGCTGTGAGTCTCGGGTTATTTGGTTTGATTTCCTACCCCGTCCGGTCACGAAGACCCGACAATCTAATCAAACGTGCCAACATCTACCCCAACCCTAGCCCCCTCCCCCCCTACCCC
>NW_004797581.1:822854-825936 GCF_000002075.1 Aplysia californica | reverse complement strand
GGGAGGGGATTGTTGTCTTTGTTTTGTTTTGTTTTTTTAATCTCTCTCTCTCTATGACATCACTACGCGGCCAATAGTGACACGCAGCGCTAATGAAACCTATGTAATGTCTGGAACGGTATGTCGTCTGCCATAGAAAGTTTTCAGGTTATATATAAAACAAATAGATAATAGAAGTCTCTGGGGGAAACCAGACGTCATGTCTCAGACCAGAGACTCGGGCAACCCCACATTCTGCGTCAGCGAAACAGATCCTGGTATTTTAGATACCCAGCTTTCTTTAAACTGATGAACGACGGAACCGTAACAATCAAATAGCTATGATAGTGTTCGATTCTTTTCTTTTCTTTTTCATTTTAAAAGACAGTACATCCAATTTCGTAAATTGTGCCGTAGAGCCAAAATGATCAACATCCTTGCATTTCAACAACCAGTCACTGATATATTTTCAAAACACTTAGAGCTACCCCACCTCATTCATTATGATATCAGACGAAGACAACGATCATACATAACAAGATGGCCCACTCCTCTCTTGGAGCCAATAAAAAAAGTGTCCTCAAATTTTGGTGGCGCCCTCTTTGCAAATGCGCACCCTTTGCGAACAGAGTTACCCTACATGAGTGAAAAAAAAAGTTAGAGTGAAACTAACAAGTTTTTGAATAAATAATAATTCAAATTCGGAAGAACGCTTTTTAAAAATGGTTACGCTGACAAAAAGCCACTTCCGGGGACTGTTTTCTTCGTTTAATTTGGCTTTAGAATGAGAGGTGAGCGGTCGTTAAAAAAAAAAAACAACCTAAAACTCCGCACTGAACGAACCCGAACAGCTGATGAACAGCAGTCGATCAGTGCACGCAAAGAGGTGCTATTCCTATTCTTCTTCTGGAGAAACGAAAGAGAGCTTCAAAACAGACTGTAGTACCATCTGAAGCAATGAGCGGACTTCGGGCGGACACTTTTTTGGCTGAGCGGACCATCTTGTTATGTACTATCTTTGACAAAGACAGAAATTTTAATGTGCGCCGCATTTTAAACTATCAGGCGGAATCGATAACTCAATTTTGTCCAAAACTGGATGTAAGCCTGTTGTCTTTTAAAATAAAACCCCAGCGTTGACCATTAAGCGTTTGGACAATTATAACCTTCATTTCATCTATTCTTTGCGAAGTGTATGTTAGTGTTAAATTATAATGAACGCAGACATAAGAATAAACTCACAAATCAAGGCCACTGGGTCCAGCGATTGAGTAGATTTTCAGCTTCCATTCAAACATGCACCGCATGTCAAGGGTTGGTAAAATATATATTATACTTTTTTAAAGTTTAGTTTTAGTTTTAGGAAGTGTTTTACGACACTGGCGACACAATAAAGTCATATTAGGCCTGGAGATTATAGGTGTTACAAGTGAATAACAAGTACAAAAAGGAGGAGAGGTATCAAGACGAGAGATGTTTGACAGGAATGGAGGAGCAAACTACACAAGAGTACCCACCAACCACCCACATAAGATAATGATAACGTGGTATTATCATTGCAGCACACGTGGTGTAAAAGTACGATCAAAACTAGTAACTCATAATAAAAACGTGATCATAATTGGAGGAACGGGATATATATGAAAGTGAAAGGCCGTGGGATGGAGGTGGAAGAGAAAAAGGAGGGGGTGGGTTAGTTTGTGGATGATATATAAAAAATGGGATGAAATCCGATTAGTATTGCTGAAATTAACAGAGTAATTACATGTATTTGTCTATGGCGTGACTACCTACAATGGATTCGTACTACAAAACCCTAGACCATGCAAACTGATGACGTGTGATGTATTTTCAGTTTCACTAGGATGCACGCCATTTGAACTAGATGAAGGTCAAGGTTAGAACGTGCTGCACGCACTTAACTTCTGTAAGGCTTTTTTTCTTTTTCAAAGATGTAATATTATGATATTTTCTGTTAGATTTGTTTTGTTTTGTTTTGTTTTTTGTTTGTTTGTTTGTTTTTGCTGTGCTGTCAACGTGTTGCTTCTTTAAATTTTCCATGAAGAAAAATGACTAGATCTATGCTTTTTTTACCCATGATCTATTCTCTATTGAAAAGTGTTTTAAAATGCTAATACTAATACCAGCAGATTGGCGCCTGCGATATAACAGTCAAGGGCTTCTCCGTCGTACACAGTAGACCCGAGTTTGATTCCGGAGAGAGGAGAGAAATTAAAATTTGTATCAAGTGTTTTAATCTTTCTGTTATTTTGTTGTATTCCTCTCAGCCCCATTGTTGGTCCTGACAGGCATGGTTGCGCGCAACCCTGCCTCCAAAATGACCTAAACTGTGCGATAGGGGCGTAAAAACATTTGCGATTAAAATGTGTGTAGTTTTTCTGTTTTTAATACCAATAATAGTATGTAAGGCACTAATATATAATTAGATTATGATGAAAGATAGAGTTGATAATTGCAAGTGGCATGTCTTAAAAGGTTTCAAAACGCTTCGATGTGAATATATATAAGTTTCAGTTTCAGTCACCACTCATCTTTCGCCTCCGTCTTCATGATCATCAACCATAGTCCTTTGTCTTCTCATCGACATTGCACTACCTCATAACTACAAGGTACTATTTGCTCAGAACCTAGTTTTTAAAAAAAAATGACGTCAAAGATTTTGAGTTTCACTCCATGTCAAGATTTTTCGAATGCAATTCTAAAATATCTTGATAACGACTCCAAATAATCTGAATGCTTTGATAGAGCAGGTAGAACATGTTTAAAAAAAAACTCAAATGTCCAAAAATATCAGATAGAATTTGGTAATTCTGAGGTAGCGTATAATCGGATCAAATAAAAGGAGAAGCTCTGATTTGTAAAGTATATGTATAACCAAGACGCGCTGTCAACTAACGTGATGGCAACCAATTTGTGTCTCACACATTCATATAACCATCTGCAGTAACAAGTGCGTTAAAAAAACCAAACCCATTTATCACACTAAAAAGGAGAAGCTTTCGGTGGTATGAGTCACGAGAACGTCCACCACTTGACCCAGTACGTATATATACATCTGTATGTATGTAAGTATATATATATA
>NW_004797581.1:819932-822596 GCF_000002075.1 Aplysia californica | reverse complement strand
GGTTCCACATTAAAAACTGCCTGATGGTGCTTGTCGGGGGTCTCCTCAGGGTGTGTCCAATCCATTTCCATTTCTTCACCTACATGTCTTCCTTTACTGGCCTTTGACTTGTTCTTTCCCACAGTTGAGCATTAATGACTCGATCGTACACTGCAGTAAAAAAAAAAAAAAGAAGTTTTTAATACAGCTGTTTGACCTAAAAACAAAAATCAGTACATTTGTGTGCGGGAGGGAAAAAAAACTTGCCGGTTGAATTGTTTCTAGTTACTTGTGATGCTTTTATTTCATTTCGTCGTGCAACATTGTCGTCGTCGTCATGGTTGTTGTTGTTGTTGTTGTTGTTTTCGTTGTTGTTGTTGTTGTTGTTGCTGAGGTTGTTGTTATTGTTGCTGCTGAGGTTGTTGTTGTTGTTGTTGTTGTTGTTGCTGTCGTCGTTAAAAAAAAGGGGGGGGGGCGTTTACTGCCCTACTAGACACATAACAGACAGGTCGGTTTTAAGAAAAAATGGTGATCTCCCCCTTCCCCACCCCCTTGAAAAAGGCACAGACCTAATCAGAATTGAGCCTCCAAATTATGGCGTACGACGGGTCAATAGTGAAATGTGAAATGGTAAAAGTTTAACACCCTTATCAACATTTTTAGGTTATATTTTAAGAGGTGGAAAACCTCCGAGTTTAAAGTCCATCTCCGAAAGGTCCGAGCCAAATGGGAAATTCGTGTGTGAAGTGCTTTTCCCACCAAGGACATAATACCGGACCGATCAGAAGCTCGAACGAACCCCCGAACCAGCAATCTTACGATTACGCGTCCTGTAGCCTAACCATTAAAAAGCTGCATAGTGTCGTTATCCATACAGATTTGTCAAAAGTTTTTTCTTCTCTTTGTGTTTAGATAGTTTTGTTTTTTGTTTGTTTTGTTTGGGATTTTCTTTTTGCTTTTATTTGTTTGGCTTTTTTAAATTTTTATTTGTTTTGTCACCTTGCCACAAAGTTTCTCACAAACTGCGCCACATAGGCCGGCCTGCTGCTGTTTTCACAAACCCTACCCACTAATCGATGAGCTGTGGAGTCTTGAAGCTAACGACACTGGTGGTAATGTGATTACGGCACAAGACGGTGGACCGGACTGCAAGGATTAGCAGTACCGGCATCTGTTGCTGTGGTGTAGCTGTCAGGCTCGTTGTCGTTATACCTCTAGCTACCCCAGAATTGCAAAGTTCTATACTTGACATTTTTGGCCGTTTTGAGTTACTAACACCATCAGATAAAAAACAAAACAAATTAATGTTCTATCTAGATCTACTCTATCAAAATCGTAAAATTATTCGGGAGTCATCGTTATAAAGATATTCAGAGAATTTCATTCGAAAAGGCTTGGCGTGATGTGAAACTCGAAATCTTTGACGTCTGATTTAAAAAACTAGATGCACTGAGCAGATAGAACTTTGTAATTTCAGGTAGTGATACGTAGAATACATAAGTTCAATTCCCGAGAGGGGCATTTTTTTTTTTACGTCGCGAGTTTCTCCGCTTATCTGCTGGAATGGTATATCCCACTCAGCCCCTGTTGGCCTCTTTGATAGACAGGGTGGAAGCAGCCCGCCCCCTGTATGATCTCTGAAATTATTGCGCCGATAGGGGCGCAAAATATTTACAGTCCCTTCCAGTTAAGAGAATGATTGTGCGGGGGGAGAGTTTCGTCGAGAGAGGGCAAACCTTTTGGTTTGTGTTGTGTCGTTGTTTGCCTTGCTTATTTGGGTTTTGTTTTGGGGGTGGGGGGGGGTTCAGTACGTTTTGTTTTACATCTCATTTGTTGTTTTTTTCTCTCGCTTCTTGGTTTGGAGGGGGGGATGAGTAACTTTTCATGAGGACCAGCGTAGCTTAGTGGTACTGCGGAAAGTTTTGTTTGTTGGGTTGGGTTTTTAAAAAAATCTTTTTGCACCCACACAAACAAATCCACGAACCTATATATTTTGAAGCGACTCAGCGCCATTCTCACACACACAGTATAATCAGTTAAAAAGTACTATTTTCATCTTTGGTGATTAATTACCGTGAGCAGAGTTCCCAGCTTATTGATTGTGGAGTCGTGTGCGTCTATTCTGGGAGACCTTGGAGCTCTTCGGCGCAAGAAAAGTAAAGAGTAAAGAGACTGTTCAGGAATTCCCCGCGCACTGTCGCAATAATTTTGTTGTCCGCCACAAGTCAAATTTACATACGCTCAACGTTCATTGGTTGAATCTACAGCATACAGCTCACAACCCCGCCAGACAAGACCCCGAATGGTTAGGAGGGAGGGAGTGAGTGTGGGTGGGAGGGAGGGGTTGAGGGAAGTGGGGGTGAGAGAGAGAGAGAGAGAGAGAGAGAGAGAGAGAGAGAGAGAGAGAGAAAGAGAGAAAGAGAGAAAGAGAGAGAGAGATTGAGAGATAGCGAGAGAGAGATATAACAACTGGAGGGTAGGAGAAGAGGATATCATAACAAAGAAAGAGGTAGGATACAAATATGTCTTTAGATATAAATAGATATATGGGTTTACTTCCATTTGATATATTGCATATTACGTTAGGTTCTACACTTATAAGATATCAGGAGGACGAGATTTTCTTATAAACGTACCCTCGGTTAGGATAGAACTGTTGGAAGTGGTATTGAGGCGGTGGGGGGG
>NW_004797581.1:816529-818316 GCF_000002075.1 Aplysia californica | reverse complement strand
AGTTCTTCTTCTTCTTCTTCTTCTTCTTCTTCTTCTTCTTCTTCTTCTTCTTCTTCTTCTTCTTCTATCCCGTGGTTGGGGCAACCATGGGGACACCACTACATCTGAAAACCAGCTCTCGCCATCTATTTTTGTCCTCAGATTGTCACCCATCGTCTTTCCTGTCCACTCTAGAATTACTATGTTTTATTCTGACCTCATGGTACTAGTCAATCAAAACGGCCAAAAATGTCAGATAGAACTTTGTAATTCTAAGGTAGCGTACCGTGAAGTGGTTCCCCTTCATGTTGTACACCCACGGTGCTCACCGGCACAGCGTAGCGTGCAAAGAGTGGAGACCGTGACAGTGACAGTGCCTGGTCTATGATGTGATTATTCCAACTAATGGTAGAATTTAAAAATGCCCTGTATAAATTTATATAATATATGTAATATAATACAATGCATAATATATATGCATTATATAAACGTGTGTATTTTCAATATTACTGTAAGTTTGAATAATCATATCATAATATAATAATATTATACATGTATAAATAAATAATCTATATTATGATGATAGGAAAAACAAAATTGAAGTTCAGGAATAAGACTAGAAATGGGCGTAAAAATTTCATCTGAAATTCCATTTTCACCCAGACGGAACCTCGCAAATCAAGCTATAATTATGCAATGTGCACATCGTTATTTTTACCATTTGTCAAACGTAAAGACAGCATGTCGGTTAGTTGGGACTAATTACTGCAATCTTAGTCTACGCGTGTGAGAACTAGATGTAGATCTAGATCTAGACACATTCCTGTTCAAACAAATTCTTGTGAAATTTTCGGCTCACAAAGTTCATGCCGATTGGTCGAGGAGAAACATCAATTTCTGATGACGTACACACAAATGGGGCGTGCTTACATTTGCTTCCGTCAATGCGAGACACGGAAGGAGAGTCAGGAACCTTTCATAATTACTGTTTGCTCGGCGCCTGGCTTTTTCCTCCGCAAGAAATTATCGAACGGAAGGCCAGATGCCCTGGATATTTCTTTTTGGGTTGTTTTTTTTAAGAAAAAAAGAGGTAGGGGGGGGGGATGCTGGTTTTTCTCACTTACTGTATGCGAACGTGAGAAGGACGAGAGGGAGGGTGGCGGCGGGTCACAGCATTTTCCGTATAGCGTCAGACATTTCCGAAATGAATTTCCTGTAAAGAGTCCACAGAGCGACATGTTTTGTTTCTCATTTTTCACCCTCCACGTTTTGCGGGCAAATAGAACGAAATGGGAGTGAATAGAATTTCAATGCGTGGATTATCTAAGGGTCTTGCTTGTGCAAATGCTGACAGATATGATTTAGATCACAAGAGAAGGGTTCAAATATATGGGCGATGAAGACCAAGTCGGGACCGTTGTGATAATCATCGTTTTAGTATATTCATACATAAGGTATACTAGAAGGGTTGTGTGGAATCAAGCCCTATACGACTTGTACTTTCACTATAACAGTGTCAATGTCTATAATATGGACTAAGTAGACTGTTTTCGAAACTCATTATAATTTGTTGTATGTTGCTTGAGGGCGTTTCTTTGTTGTTGATTTCTACTTCTTTTCTATCGCTTCGTTATTTCTGTCTGCCTTTTCTCAAATGATTATTGAAGTAAAATTTGTATCAGCATACTTTTCTTTCAGAACTAGATTCTAATGTGATTTTTTTTTTTCTCCGGAAAGCAGTACATGTATCGTTTTGGTTTTGTTTTGTTTTTTCAAAGTTTGCCTTCTCTGCTTGGTAAGTGAGTTTG
>NW_004797581.1:799029-814029 GCF_000002075.1 Aplysia californica | reverse complement strand
TCTGTCCTCTCCCTCCCTCTCTCTCTCTCTCTCTCTCTCTCTCTCTCTCTCTCTCTCTCTCTCTCTCTCTCTCTCTAGCTGTGTAGTATACTTCACTCGACCCTGGTTGGCCCGGACAGCCAAGGTCAAGGTAGCTCGCCTACTAAATGATCTAAATTTTGTTGACGCTGATTTAAAAATATTGACAACAGTTACAAAGGAGTGGCGGATAGGAATAGACCATGTCTTTGTTTCTGTTTGCAGCTACCAAATTGTTCTTGTGCAATTACTCGAAGAATTACATCTTGTCGGTGCACACGAGATGCCAAAGTCAATTCTCGTTGATTTTTTTTTTTTTACTTCTTAGGTTTTTTACTTTTCATTTATATATATATTTATTTTTTTTTGGAGGAAGAGGCAATTTTTTTTCAAATTACTGTTCAAGTGTGTGTGTTGGGGAGGGGGGGTGTTTTAAAATTTCATAGGACGATCAGGTATCTCCATCTATCTGTGAACTGTACATTCCCGTAAAATATTTTATGTTTTGCTCATATCAGATCAAGCTTATTCGACTAGCAGAAAAGGTGTCTACACTATAATATTAGCCTTGAGTCAGTATCCTGACACGAAAAAGGCAAAGACAAGTCATGCCCTCAGAACCTTAAGGTTCTATCTACAATAGAAACTGTAAGAAGATAAACCTCTTTTGTTTGAATCTAGTGAAGTGCAATTACATGTATATCGATACCAGGGTGTACGATCAGTCCCAACCATGGTGGTAGCATTAGCTTCTTGGAGCAGTAATGAGGTGCTAGGAAATCCTCTCGATATGTATTTGCCAGCACGACGCGGTGGATTCAGGTGCTTGTCGACTTTTGGGCTTGACAAGTTATTGTATCATCATAAAGCTTGATCATTTGTCTTGCTTTCAATGGAAAAAAAATACTTGATCTAGTTATCTTGAATACAAATTGAGATATTTGCGATTAAAGAATGTGATGGTCGCCTGTTTTCAGAGCTACAATTATTTTAAAAATGGGCACCAAAGTTTTGGTTATTTATATCTTCAGAGTCGATGGAAACTGAAAATTTACATTTTTGTGTGTGCGTTTAATCAACCTTTTACAATCAAAGCCACATGGAAATGTGTTCTTAAATAGACATAAAGGCTGTTGAAACAAAAATTCCATATAAATCGCCAAAACCGCCGACGGGAAAATGGCAGTTTCTTCAATTTCATTATTTTGACAGGCGCCTGATTTCCTCACGATGCCTCACATATCCTGAGTCATCCGGCACACTGAACGTTGTCAAATGTCAAGGATTTCCTGGTTTATTATGATTCTGTCACTGACGTCAGTGTTGTAGCGCTGAGATGCTTTGTCGTCGCACGCAGAAGACCTGACTTCGATTCTCTTTTGGACATAAATTTTTGCAGAGTATCCCGTCAGACTTTCTACTGGGTTCATGGGCTCGGAATTTCAACTATCGTCCCGCAAAAAGTAAAAACAGAAAGATATAGAAATTCATTTGTGCCAACTGCAGTGAAGTTACTGAACACACAGTGCTACAAATACAAATGGAACAGAGAGAGAGAGAGAGAGAGAGAGAGAGAGAGAGAGAGAGAGAGAGAGAGAATGTTTTACGGAGCGGGTTGTCCCAGCACGTGAGACATGTATTTACTAATGTCCAGTCTTGTTGTGCGTATGCGTGAGTTCACCTAATCTTTGTAACGTCTACTGCCATTGTAAACGACCAAGACAATTTTCTCCCTGCGAGATGAATAAAGATTTTCATTGTCATGTGTATCCCTTTCAGCCCAGGTTGTTGGCCCTGACAGACGGGGTCAGAGACCGCCTCCTGAATGATCTAATAAATGTTTTCCACCCATATCGACACAGTTTAGATTTAGCCAGGCCATCAGACTTGCTCGAGACAGAAAGCTCTTTCTCCCCTCGACGCCCTAGAGGCACAGGAGGACGGGTAAAGTAAAGTATAGATTGTAAAGTGCATAGAGCTTGCTCTTGAGATGGAATTTGCCCTATACAAATGCTACCTATTATTATTATTATTATTATTATTATTATTATTATTATTATTATTATTATTATTATTATTATTATTAAGGAAAACGAGACAGATCCCAGTCAGGGATGAGGTAGGAAGAAGGCGATGGCGATGGATTAGACATACTCTCAGGAAGTCAGACAGCAAATAACAAAGAAAGTTTTGGTTTGGAATCCACAGGGTCAGAGATCAAGGGGAAGACCGCGTGGAACCTGGCGAAGAATAAAAGAAATCGATGTACAGAAAAGTGGGAAGACATGGAATAACATCAAGAGGCTAGCCCACGATAGAGATAGGTGGAAAGTGTTTGTCCGTGACCTATACCCTTGTGCAGGGTGAGAAAGGCAATGATGATGATGATGATGATGATGATGCTGATGATGCTGATGATGATGCTGATATTATCATTATTATTATTATTATTATTATTATTATTATTATTATTATTATTATTATTATTATTATTATTATTATTATTATTAATGGGTCAAGTGAACTCTGAATAGGGGGACTCAAGTTAACTTTTATCTTTACTTTTTTTTTTAGTAATGAGCTTTTAATTCCAAAATATTTGACACCTCTCCCTTTCCAAACCCACCCCAAATCAAACACAGTAATAGCCTTTTAATGCTGGGTAAACCCATCAAAAACGACAGACATAAACAACAGAGGGAAAGAAAAGGACAAGGACCTACTAGCGAGTCCCTCGCCCCACCCGCGTTGATTTTGAGCAAACTGAAATATTTACATTTGGACATAATTTGCCCCTACGTCCTTTGCGATAAAGACATTATCAAACATTGGAGGCCAAAACCCTAGGAGAGTAACGCCAAAGCGCTCGAGTCGGCCGTGTTTAGCAGATGGTTAGAGAGCACTACAAATAGTAAGATCTTTACCTTTCTTTCGCTCTGTTGTTTCTCGTATTTTTCCTTGCACTGAAAGACCGGTTTTTGTGTGGATGTGCTGCTCTTTACTCAGACAAATGAGGCTGTATTTGCAGGACACAACCGATCTTTCCTGGGTAAAAGCTGTGTATGTGTGTGTGTGTGGGGGGGGGGGGGTTAATTACAACTATTACAAACGTTTTATGCCCCAATCAAAAAAACTTCAGAACTCAAGCAAGCTGCTCCTCTGCGCTTCAGCCTATCGAGGAAAATTCAGTTGTGAAGAGAATACAACTCCTCTGCCGACAGACCAAGATCATAATAATAATAATAAATAAATAGCATTTGTATAGCGCATGTCACAAATAGAAAGCAAGCTCTATGCGCTCTGCACTATATTATTACCCCAGCAGACAATAGAACGCTCAGAAACATTCTCAGCTTCCCGGGAAGCACACAGTACACGCTGCTGGTTAAGCGCTCAAACACTAACAAACTGAAAAGATATTTCACTGTCTATGGCCTTTCTCACCTTGCACCAGGGTATAGGCCACGGACAAACACCTTCCACCTTTCTCTATCCTGGGCTAGCCTCTTGATGTTATTCCATGTCTTCCCACTTTTCTGTACATCGATTTCTGTGATACGGACAAAGATACCCTAATAAAATGGATAAATAAATTTTAAAAATAATAATGATAAATTGAAATCCCAACTAGATCTAGTGAATCAAACTCTCACACGTCATCGTGGTGCAAAGAGCTCAACCACTACGTCTCAGACAATGGTTTTAACTCTTTGTCGACGTAGGTGAACACATACGTCTGGTCAGCAGCAGACCAAAGCCCCAAAGTAATATTGCATGTTTGGAATCTTTATATGCTAATAAGAGACACGAGCTTGCATTCTTGATAGCATGCATATCGTTGCCTGCCTTTTAAAGTTTCACATAGCAAAAAACCAGAATAGAAATATTTGTTTGAATAAGGACGATATGCCTCGTCTTTTAGAGTATCTCAAAACAACACGTCTTGGAGATGGCAGGTCTTCGGTGAGTCAAGTTGTGAAGGGTGCTACATAATGAAGGGAAACGTGAAAATGAGGGTGATTACGCTATGTATTATAGGAAACTGCGTCAGTCATTTATTGCTTGCGTCACTAAAGCCGATATTTTCACTCTCCTCACACACACGGCGAGGTCAGTTACGCTCCGCGACTCGTGATATCGGTCGTAAGGTTTAATTTTAATTAATCAACTCTCGTCAATTCAGAAAATTGTTTATTTAAAGACCTTCTGAGGTCAACCTCCTGGTGTGAGTCGCCGTATAATTGTCGTCTGACGTGAATGAACTACACATACTAATTGTTTGTCGGTGGATCAGTGGTCAAATTTTGATCTGATTAGTCGCGTTTTGTCACGGTGTAAAAATAACGGACTCATTTGTTGTAATGATGCTCCTCCGGAATCGAAAGGTGTTATCTGCAAGACGTTCTCCTTGTCGTTGGAGCCTTTTGGCACGAAGGCAGCAGTGGTGTATCCAGCACAGTGTAAAAAAGAGACATCTATGTAAGAATAATATAATCATATTCCTAACACGCATTGTTTCATCATGATCACAAACCGACACACTTACAGAGTCAGCAGACGACTTTGAAGTGTTATTTTTCCCATATATGGAATCATTTACTATGCTTGCTTTCCTTCACACATAGAGCACGTTGTCTCTCTTTTTAGAAAATTAAAACAGCTTCACGTGACCGTGGGAAACGCCCCTTTTCTATGAGTTGCAACCAAACACCTCTCACCCCAGCACCAGAAATTAATTATTACCAAAACCTGCTTTAGCAACCACCAGTCCGAGACAATTACTTGTACAAATGAACCCCCCCCCCCCCCCCTCAACTAATATTTACTTTACTTTTACTTTTTTCTTCCGCTTGTACCCTGGGGTGTCGCGGGGAGACACAGGCGTCTGTCTGCAGCAAGTCGTGTGGCCTGTAGGAGGGACATCCCGTGTGCTCTAAGTGTGTCTGCCACAGATTCACTCCATCGTCGCCTTGGTCTTCCTCTGGCCCTCCATCCAGAATATTTAGTGTTGTATGCTCTCAGAGCTGGGTGGTTTGAGGGCATCCGTGTGAGGTGTCCGAACCACTTGACCTTTTGTTTTTCAATGTGTGGTAGGACTGGTGTTGCTTCCACGGTGTCCCTTATGACTTCATTTTTAATTTTGTCTCTTCTTGTTTTGTTGATCGCTCTTCTTAAGCATTTCATCTCGCATGTGACCAGTTTCCTCTCTAAGGCTTTGTTAGGGACCATTTCTGGCACTGATATGTGAGCGTTGGAAGGAAAATGGCGTTGATGAGCTTCGCCTTGGTGCTCATGGGGATATTGGGATGTTTCAGGACAGGGCCGAGTTGGCAGCTGACTGCGTTGGCTCTCTGGCATCTAGTCTCTATTTCTCGATCTAATTTTCCATTTTCTGTGAAAATGCTGCCCAAGTATTTGAATTCTGTACTTTGTTTTAGTTGGGATCCATTGATATTGATATCCACTTTGCCTGGTCTCCTACTAATTGTCATGACTTCGGTCTTGCTAATACTGATCTTAATGTCATATCTTTCGCAGCTCGCATTTAGTTGGCTCATATGCTCCTGTAGCTGGGTCTTGTTGTTAATCATTGCCAGACCGTCTGCAAACATGAGTTCCTCTGGGTCTGGATTGGCCTCTTTTGTTATCTGATCCAAGTAGATCACGAAGAGCAGAGGGGAGAGATTGCAGCCCTGTCTGACTCCGGATGTTACTGGAAACCAGTCCGATGTTCTACTGGTAGTTCGGACAGCGCTTTTGCTGTTGGCATAGATAGCCCTGATGTTGTCTAGCAGTTGTCCCTTGATGCTGTACTGCTCTAAGATCTTCCATAGCTTGTTTCTATTTACTCGATCAAAGGCTTTTTCTTGATCCATAAATACGAGATGGAGATTTTTGTCGTATTCCAAAGCCCTCTCACACTGTTGTCGGAGTGCGAAGATTGCATCAGTGCACCCTCTTCCTTTTCTAAAACCAAACTGGGCGTCACTGAGAAGATGTTCGGCTTTTGTGCGAGTGCATCGCTCTAGGATTATTGCATACATTTTCCCCGCATGGCTGAGAAGAGATATGCCTCTATAGGTGTTGCAGTCTTTCTTGCTGCCCTTTTTCTTCCATATTGGCACCACTATCGCATTTTGCCAGTCTACTGGTACTTTTCTCTCTTTCCAGGCTTTCTGGGAGATGATTGTAAGCCAATGTATTCCGGTTTCGCCGCATGCAAGGATGGCTTCGGTTGTGATGCCATCGTCTCCAGCTGCCTTGTTCTTTGGACTAGTCTTCAGTGCTTCTCTCACTTCACTCTCCAGGATGGTAGGTTCTGAGTGCTCAGGGTAGTTGGCGGTGAAGGGGCACTGTGTGTTTTGTGCCTGTACTCCTGATGGGTTTAGTAGTTTTTGAAAATATTCTTCCCATCTTTTTATTATTTCTTTCTCTTCGTGTAGAGCTTCTCCATTAGTATCGTTGATGACAGTGGTGGGTACATAGGGTTCGTCTCTCGTTCTCATTGTCTTTACCTTCTTGTAGAACTCTCTTGGTGAGGTCTTGCAGGTTTCACTTAGTTTTTCGCCATGCTGGGTCCATGACTTTTCTTTTGATGTTATAACGACTTTCTTGCTGTGTCTTCTTGCAAGTCTTTATTTAATGTAGTCCTCTTCGTTTTTTGACTTGACCCATACATTATACAGTCTCTTTTTTCCCTTGATAGCATCCTTAACTTCTTCGTTCCACCAGGCTGTTGCTTTTCTGTGTTTTCCTCTTCTTTTCTTGGTACCACAGACTTCTTTTATTGTGTCCAGGAGAGTTGTTTTGAAGGTATCCCAAGCTTCCTCTACGGTTAGTATTGTAGAGTTGATAGAGCCTAGCTTTTCATTTAGCGTGCTTCTGATCCGAGCCTGCACCTGATCATCTCCAAGTTTATGCATATTTAGTCTCTCTTGCTGTCTTTTATGTTTTTTTGGTTTTCTTTCTTTCTTGGTGGTCAACGTTGTGATGATTGGCCTGTGGTCTGTGTCCAGGCCTGCATTGGGGATGGCTCTTGAGTCTGTGATTGTGATCCGCATTCGTGATTTCGTTATATGAAGTCGATTTGCGATGAGACCATGATGTTGTTCCATCTGTACCAGGTGTAGATCTAGAGGCTCTGTGCTGGGAGAAGGTGTTGGTGATGAATAAGTCGTGCTCTGCACACAGTTCCAATATATGGTTGCCGTTATAATTGCATGGTGTTCTGTGGTCACTGTGTGGACCCAGGTGTTTTGTCCACGGTGTTCTTCTCTCTCCGACTCTACCATTGAAGTCTCCCATTATATGAAGATCTTCCTCGTCTGGGAATCTGCTAATTAAGTCTGAGAGTTTTTCAAAAAAAATAGTCCTTTTCTTCGTCTGAGTAGGAGTCGTTGCACGGTGCATACACCGGAATGTAGTTTGTGGTCTTTTTGCCCTCTCTAATGCTGATTTTGATGAGTCTTTCAGAAATGAAGTCCGTATTCAATATTTCCTTTGCTTTGTCAGGGTGTATGATGAAGCCCACACCGTGTTCAGCTCTTTGTTCTTTTCTTACCCCACTCCAAATGAGGACAAAGTTAGAGTGGATCTCTTTTGTACCTGTCCCTTTTTTCCTGATGTCTGTAATGCCCATGATGGAGATCTTGTTCTGGGTCTTGAACTCCACTATCTCAAGCTGCAAATGTTCCAGGTCCCAATTTTTTCCTTTTTTCTTGATCGTTGTCCGTTTTCCTCACCAGGTCGTTTTCCGTTTTGATCAGTCCGTTTGTGTCTCCTTATGTTTTCTTGAGCAATATTAATATCCACTGCCGGCCTGCTAAGCCAGTCGCAGTTTCACCAGAGCCCTGTTGGCCAGCAACGTTTCGGGGTGACCCGGGTCGGCCTTCGACACATAAAGTCACACCGTACTTCGCCCAGACCCAGCTACCCCCTACTTTGTCACGTTTCCATCTCCCACGGCGTGGACGAGGGGTTGGACTTCGAGAGACCCTCAACCAATGGCTTTTAAAAATTATTACAATGACATTGTCCAAGTCGTCCCCCTGTCTAGGACGGCCACTTTTCTCCTCAACAATGGGTGGTCGTCTTGCGCAGTTTCGCTCACGCTTGAACTTTTCGAACTGAACACTGTCTCACAACTCAGAAATAGTAAACGCCTTGGAAAATCCTGAAAAAGAAAGACATTATTATCACATTTCCGTAAAGGTGATAATTGATTTGTGTTACAACGCGGTGGAATCAGGCGCTCGTTAATTTTTGGGCTTGTGAAGTTATTGGTATCACCTTAAAGCTTGTTCATTTGTCTTGCTTTCTTTTGAAAAACAAAATAACCAGTTATCTTGAATACAAGTTGAGATATTTGCTTTTGGAAGAGATAGGGGTCGCCTGGTTACAGGGGTAAAATTATAGAGAAGATGGCCGCCAAAGTTTGGTTATTACCATTGCTTTATAAGTACCCATGGAAACTGAAAACAGTAAAAGCCACACAAGGAAATGTGTTCTTAAATGTAGAAAAAACGGTGTCGAGTGTCGAGCCAAAAAAACACCAAATTTATATATAAATCGCCACACCGGCGGGATAATAGCAGTTTCTTCAATTTCATTATTTCGACAAGCGCCTGATTTCAGCACGATGCTTCACACATTGTGCCAACGACTTTTCCGCACCACCTGGATTCGATGTTCTAAATGTGTCCTGTCGCATGACCATTGGCATTATTAAACCCAGACACCAAAGAAGTAATTGAGCGTAGGAACTGATTTTCTTCTTTTTTTAAATCTACGGACCTAAAGACAAAGTGACTGTCCTCTCAAATGGCTGAACCCGGGAATATTTCATCAACCCTGAGTCTGTGATTATCTTTCTCGACCTCTCATTTATTTTCTTTTTATGTAGGTTGTTTTTTGTGTTGCCTAAATCGACACAAATTTAGATCAAATTTATTTAGAGTCGGATTTCAACCCTGCCTGTCGGGGCTAACACGAGTTGAGAGGAATATTCAACATGCCAACATGTAGAAAGGCGAGATACTTGCTAAAATTTCTCACTCGGGAATCGAACTCTTTTCTGCTCACCGCGGATTCTGGTCTTCACATCTTCGTTTCAATTTTTTTCTTCAATTAGATTTTTTTTTGTAGTAATAGGCCTGTCAACTGAACTGCCCCCCCCCCCCCCTTTCCCTCCTTTTCCCCTTTTCCAACATGATCTGATGTTCGTCCTTCGCTTGCTAGGATGACCTTGACTTCATATCACTGGAAGGGTGGAGTGTGTGCGGAGATGGCAGATCAGGCCGATCTTCACTCGGATATGTCTTTTGCAGTGGGGGCAGGGGATGGTTGGGGCTGAACTAGACTGGAAGGTAGGGCTCTTTCGGTCTTGTCTCAGCTGCCGTCTCCATTCTTTATTTCTGGTTCGTCTTTCTTCGACCTTGGCGACTCCCGATCTTACTAAGGAGTGCCAGACTGTGCGATTGCGAGCAGCTTCTTCTCAGGTGGTATGAAGAATATCACATCTCTTCAGGGATGCTTTCAGAGTATCTTTGAAGCGTGTTTTTTTTTGTCCGCTGAGAGAACTTTTACCTAAAGTCAGCTCACCACAGAGTAACCTCTTTGGGAAGCGAGAGTCGTCCATGCGGTGAACGTGGCCATTTCACCGGAGCTGAGAGCGCAGTAGGATAGCGTAAGCTCTCCATCTTGGCCCGCTGTAGTACCTCCGTGTTTGGGACTCTGTCTTGCCACTTGAAGCGAAGCAGGGTTCTGAGGCATCTCATGTGGAAGGCATTGAGCCTCTTGGCATGCCGGCTGTAGACTTTCCTCGTTTCTCAGGCGTAGAGCAGGGGCGGAACTACTGCTTTATACACTTTGAGTTTGGTGTTAAGGCTCTTCTTCGCTCCCAGACGTTGTCTTTCAGTTTGCCCAAGGCTGAACTAGCTCTGGCAGTTCTGAAGTATAACCTCAAATTGTATGGATTGAATTATCTAATTTAACGTATTCATACAAGGTATCTGATCCCGTACAGTAGGCGGATATCAAGTAGTGTCCTTTTAGAAATTTTGATTTATAATAATATTGCTCCATTTATTATTTTAATATTATTTCATTACTTTACTCAAATCAATTCTATTGTTAGTATTATTGTTTTTTATATTGATGTTATGACCGTGTTTCTTCTTCTTCTTCTTTTTCTTCTTCTTCTTCTTCTTCTTCTTCTTCTTCTTCTTCTTCTTCTTCTTCTTCTTCTTCTTCTTCTTCTTCTTCTTCTTCTTCTTCTTCTTCTTCTTCTTCTTCTCATTATCAATATTTGTATTATGATAATCATTAGCATAATTTATTTATTTATTTATTTATTATTTATGTATTTATTTATTCATGTATTTATTTATTATTTAATTGATGTTTTTTTTCTTAAATATCATTAATACTGCCCTTAATCCATAATCGTGTTATCGATAAAAATAGACGGTAACATAAATGGTGACACTATAAGAGGGGGGGGGGGTGATGAGAAAGGGGAGGGGGAGGGGGGGAGGCAATTACAGCGAATTATAGGCGATTTCCAGGTTGAGAACCATAGATATGGGGTACATAGAAGCGGAACTAATAAATTGGCAAAAAGATATTATTAATCCGCATACAGGAAAAAGAGGTTAAAACAGCACCTGGACATGGATGGCTGGTGCCTCTATAAATAAATCATTGATGGTCCGGTCTGGTCTGGCAGTTCTGAAGGCCACTTCCTCATCGATTTTGACCGAGCGAGAGAGGGTGTTGCAAAGGTAAACAAACGTGTCTGCCACTGCCAGTCTCTAGCCGTAGATGGTAAATTGGGGCTCTATGTAAGGAGCCTATGGGGCTGGCTGGTACAGTACTTCGGTCATCTTTGTGGAGATGATGAGGCCGAAATTGTCGCAGGCTTTGGAAAAACGGCCCAGGCTTCCTTGCATGTCTGACTGTGTACTGGCGTTCAGCGCGCAGTCATTCGCAAAGAGGAAATTGTAGGCCATGCCTGAATGGACTTTGGTCTTCGCCTGCAGTCTCCTAAGGTTAATGAATTTCCCATCAGTGCGGTAACGAAAACAGACGCCAATATCTCCGTCGTGGAAGGCGTCGGTCAGCATAGCAGAGAAAACTATGTTGAACAGAGTGGGGGCCAGCACGCAGCCCTGCTTCACTCCACTAGGAGACAATTCAACTGGCATCTTGCTTCTGTTGCTGGCCAAAATGAGCTCGTTTTCGTCAGTCACTGACTCCATTTGCCTGACTACGCGATTATCCTGCATGCTCGTTTTTTGTTAGCCGTTCAGGTGACTAATTTTGGATGGAAATGTGTATCTATAGGTATATTTTTGCTTCCTTCTTGCAATTTACACAATCAATATAGTTGTACTTTATCATAATATGTTGTACAGTAGTACTAGTAGATGTGTGCAGAAAAACAGCAAAAAAATGGAATTAAAGCACCTAACCCAGATTATTTCGTTCTCAAGAGAGCTAAAAATAGGTTAGACCTAGCCTTCACGCCGTACCTTGGTCACCCGGCTTGTATGAGCTAAAATGTATGCCAGGGATAGACTCTAGCTTCTGCGAAATAATAATTAAAAAGGCAGTCTTGTTTAGACCTTTAGGCTACTTATGTCAGTATAGATCTACACACCTAAAAATGTAAATAAATAAATCGCCTGTGCCCGTGCTGTCAGTTGCTCTCGTAAATCATAACAAAGATTCTCTACTACACGATCTTTGATCATAGCACACTGGGCTAAAAATAGGTTAGACCTAGATCTAGGCCTAGTTGGTCTGACGCGGTGGACGTGGGTCGTCTTGAGTCGGTTCCACACCATGCAAAAACGTCGTGCATTAGCCTGGCCTGGAAATGATCTTATTTTGGTGGACGCGTAGAGACTAAGTGACGGGGAAGGGCTGGGAGTACGCGCCATCGTCCAGCACTTTTGCGGTCATGCCATCGTGGAATTGTTGGTCTATCACGATAAACTTTGCGGAGCACCCGAACTTGGCCATGATCCTCCACACTCCTTCCCGGCAGACAGTGTCAAATGCTTTCGTCAGGTCCACAAAGGTGGAGTAGAGTCCAAGATTCTGCTCTTGGCATTTCTCTTGTAGTTGACGAGCAACGAAGATCATGTCCAAAGTATTGCATCCCAAGCGGAATCCACAATTACTCTCAGGAAGCAGGTTGTGTTCCAGGTGGGCAACGAGACGATTGAGCTGAATGCGAGCCAGAATCTTCCCAGCGATGGAGAGCATGGCGATGCCTTGGTGGTTGTCGCAGGTGTTCCTGTTTCCTTCGCGTTTGTACGCGTAAAGGTGGGCAACAAAAGCGTCTTTGAGTTCCTGTAGTAGCTTTTCTTGTAACCACATGGAGGTAAACAGGCTTGTCAGTCTCTTTATTAGGGTCGGGCCTCCAGAAGCGTAGATTTCCGCTGGAAAGGAGTCGGCACCTGGTGCCTTGCCACTGGACCGGCGTTTGATGGCGAGCAATACTTCTTTTTCTGTTAGTGGGTCTGCCAGATTGTTGTCGATTGGCATTTGTGGTAGTCTTTCAATTGCTTCACTGTTGATAGATGATGGTCTGTTGAAGACAGTATTGAAATGTTGTGCTCAGCGCTCAAAGCTTTTCTCCTAGTCTGTTGTCAGCGTGCCCCCGTCTGTGTTGAGGAGAGGGAACTGCCCTGACAAGGTGGGTCCGTAGACGGCTATGAGAGCGCTGAAGACGTTTTTCATGTCCTTCCTATCTGAGTAGGCCTGGATGGCGTCAGCCTTCTCTGTGGGCCAATTGTCTTGTAGTCATCGTATTTCAAACTGGACTCTCCTCCTGGTCGTATTGAAAGCTTCTTTCTTTGAGGTGGAGGAGGGGTCATTAAGGAGTGCTCTGTGGAGTCAATGCATCTCCTGTAATATTGTCTGGATTTGACAGCTGTTGTCGTCGAACCAATCTTTGTGCTTGCGGGTTGAGGGGCCCATGATATCTGAGGCAGCATCATAGATGGCGTTACGAAGTCGTGCCCACTCTGTCTCCTCATCGGCATGCGGGTCTATGTCGCTTGGTTGTAGTTTTCTCTCTAGCTCTTCAACCAACGCATGTTTGACAAGATCCTTCTTGAGCTTGGAGACGTGCAATCGCTTGGCCACATTGGTGCCTTGGGGTCTCCTAGGTAGTGTGATTCTGAGACTCATCCTAGAGATGAGAAGACCATGGTCCGTTCAACATTCTGCACCGTACATAGTCTTTGTGACTCTCACATCCTGTCTGTCTCTTTGCCTGACGATGGCGTAGTCGAGTAGATGCCAGTGCTTGGAGCGTGGGTGCACCCATGACGTCTTGTTACGATTGGGCAGGCGGAAGACCGTATAGGTGATGAAGAGATCATGGGCAGCGCAGGTTTCCAACAGGAGAAGTCCGTTGCTGTTGCAGTTGCCAACAACGTGTTTCCCTAACACTCCCTCCCACGACTTGTGGTCTCTGCCGACCGAGATACTTGATTAAAGTTCTTCTCACACGGGAATAGAACTCTTTTCTGCTCACTGCGGATGCTGGTCTTCACATCTTCGTTCAATTTTTGTCGGTTGGATTTTTATGTAGTTAAAGGCCTGTCAACTGAACTGCCCCCCCCCCCTCCCGGCCCTTCCCTCCTATTTCTCCTTTGCAACAACATACACACACTCTCACACACACAAAGACACAAACACATATACACACATTCACATATACGCACGCGTGCGCACATGCAAGCGCATACATACACAAACTCTCACACACTCACACATACACACTCACACACACACGCGCGCACACACACACATACTTACTCATCAGTATAAAATACAATCGCTTCTCTTGAATTTGGATTGAAGTTGAAAATCCTGTACACATTCAAGCCTAAAAGTAAACAAATTTATAATGAGAAAGTGTCCTTTAGTCAATTCAGTGTATCGCATTTGTATTCTTCCTTTCTTTTCTGACTTCATCTAGTATTTGACTTCAAAGAACCGTTAGTCCTGCCTGCGACATACCGTTTCGTACCAAATACAGCGCCGTTAAACTCACACAAAGAACGAACTCGGCCTTATTTCTCCTGTCTGACCTTAGACTAACGTAAACTTTTACTGATACTTCTAATCCAACTTAATTTTTGGACTTTAAACTAGCCGAAGTGCACTCTAATCAGGTCAACGTAGGAAAAGAGGAATTTGCTCTTCGCAGAGGTTAGTTACCTTATCTGTCAGTGTCAATGTCCTACTACAAGGGCTCTATCAAGTTCATGTGGTCGTGATTGTTGAAAGGCTTGACGCACTTATGACTTACAGTGTTTGAGTTCGCAGTATCTATTCGGAGATGGATCCGACGGAAATAGACCAATCAAAATGCTTTGTGCACCTAGATCAAGTAAAAAATCGGGGTTGGGGGGGGGGCATGTTTTAACCCATAATTTGCTATTTTGCAATTAATTTTTTTTTTTATTCTTGAAAATAATCGATTTGCAACAGTTTTAGTGGCAATATGTGTGATCTGAAGCAAATAATACGCAGTTTGACCCCACAAAGCAGTACAACTGAGTGCGGGAGTGGGTCCCCGCATAGTTCCTGGGTGCTCGCCGGAGACGTCTCCGAATATCTTCGGCCGTTCGAGATACCGTACATGGAATGACGTCAAAGGTCAACACTATAATACTGGTCTTCAACTGGTGGGGCATTGTAGCCAGTTAGGTCTATTCAACAACAGCATTTTTCGTTCATTTTGAAAGAGACGGAATAATAAGTTTCCTTTGTACTTGTGTAATCATAAAAAATGCACAACCAAAAAGGATGTCGTTTTGGATCTTGTGTGAAGACCTTTACAAGCTGTGCCCCATATCTCTGCTCTTCTTCTTCTTCTTCTTCTTCTTCTTCTTCTTCTTCTTCTTCTTCTTCTTCTTCTTCTTCTTCTTCTTCTTCTTCTTCTTCCTCTTCTTCTTCTTC
>NW_004797581.1:795086-798051 GCF_000002075.1 Aplysia californica | reverse complement strand
GGGAGAGATCTGGTCCCAGGCTGATTTAAGATTATAAGAAACCAACGCTTAATACATGTATTATAGACTTCCTATTAACATCTTATCACGTAATGCAGACTTGTATACCTATCTGAGAACCGTAATGTACCAGAGCTATCAGAGCTATCAAAGCTATCACAATTTATAATAATATGTGAGGCAGCGAGGTGAAATCAGGCGCTCGTCAAAATACAGAAATCGAAGAAACAGGCATTTAACCGCCAGTTTAGAAATCTTTTATTGAATATTTATTGTTTGGCTCAACCTCTTTTATGTCCAAACAAAATATCCATGCGAATTTTACTTAAATAAATTGATAAATATTATGTCAATTTTCTGTTTTCAAGGTCTCTTTAGCTACTGGAGTTACCTAACTTTGGCGGCCATTTATTTCCCTAATTTTACCACTGAAACCATGTGACCTCACTTACTTCAATCACAAATATCTTGATTTCTATTCAAGATAGATGGATATTTATTTCATTGGAAGCAAGGCAAATAAAGTAGCTTTCAGATTATACCAATAACTCCAAATGCTCAAAAACGTACAAGCGCCTGATTCCACCGCGTCGTGACACATATTGTTTTCGATATGATTTGACCAACTGTAATTCTATTTCTGTGTCAATCCCCCTCCCCTCCCCCACCCCTAACCCCACTTCCTCTTCCTGTCCCTTCTCCTACGCTCCTCCCTTCCTCAATCCCACCCTTCTCCTTTTTCTTGAACTTATTTCATCTTTTTTTACAGGTACAAAAGCTAGGCGAAAACCCACTACTGTTGTGAGCTACTCTCCCACTGCTACAGACTTCAACATAAGTTATGGACCACTTGCAATCACTCTCACAGTTCAGATAGGTGAAAAGTAAAGCTTTTTGAAATTTCAAAGATAGTTAATGGAATCATTTTTTAACAAAAATCAATTCAATTTCCGAAAGATGAAGTCACGAACTTAGGCAATATACCACTCTGGACAACAGTACCCCTCAAAAGAAAAATCCAGGAATTAATGTCCATGACAGTCTTTCCAAAAAGAGAGTATCCTCCACGCCGAGCAATGCAATCAAGGTCTGAGGAAGGTTTGCCTACTCCTGCTTCAGGATCTGTAGCAGCTCTAATCAGCTAGCTGGTGGTGGCTGGTGCTGCTGGACTCTCCGGCCAAGTTCACCGTATACATTCTCAATGGGCCGGGTTGAAGTTAGGACTGTTCTCTGGACATGGCATTCTTGTGATCCCTGCTTGCCTGATGAACGCGTGTATTGCTCTGCAACGACGTGGGGTGGCGTTGTCGTCTTAGAGTATTGCATGTTGGCCAGTGTGCTGGAGACACACCATGACGGGTGGCTGAAGAATCTCTTGCAGGTACCGTTGGCCATTCAGAATACCATCAACACGGTAAAAAGGGGGCGGGGGGGGGGTTATGTGGTGTGTGCTAATCCCACCCCACACCACTATGGAACCACCTCGAAAAGAAGTCACCTCCTGCACTTTACATGTAATGTCCATTAACTGTTCTCGTGGACGCCGCCACACACGCACACGTCCGTCTTTTGGGTTGACCATGAATCATGACTCATTTGTGAACAACACATGGCCCCATTGGGCACGTGTCTATAGTTCATGGGCCCTGCACCAAGAAAGACGACTTGCCTAGTATCCAGCGGTCCGCCTTGCTTTCTTGATTGAGCGCCTGGCACGGATGTTGGAAGCATGCAGACGACGCTGAATGGTCTGGGAGCTCACCGTCGTGTTTGTAACAGCACACTGGCGATGCCTGATGCTGTTGGCTGTCGTTGTCATCTGTCGCAAGGCCTGCTCGCAGACACAGCGATCCTCTCCCTGGGTGGTCTTCTTGGGTCGACCTGCACGTGGGCGTTCTTGGACTGATCCAGTGGCTTGATGGCGGACAATGACAGAGTGTGATACTGCAAGCGTTCTGGCAACGTCTCGGGCTCCAATTCCATCCTGCAGCCATACCATAGCCCTGGCACGATCAAAGTCTCTCAGCTTTCGTCTTGATGGCATGTTGATGCGATTCTGGATTTTGAGCAAAAGGCAGCTTATATTGCCACACAAGTGAGCACAGTTCGAGACCATGCGTCTGTGTATCACGTGCACCATAACTTTTAACTGAGGAATTATGTGGTGTCTCACACGATAGATAAAAAAAAACCCAGCAAATTTGGCTAAAATTCCCCTAGTTTTTCCGTGTTGCACGTGGTGGTTTTGCCCCTTTAGGAAGCTTTGAAGTACGCATTGTTACCCAATTGACACTTTCAGGGCAAACAAGTTAAAAAGTACCTTGCTGTCTTTTATTCGGATTTTTTTAACAAATCAGGGCTGTTTGTCAATGTGGTTCTTAATTTATGTTGAAGGCTGTATGGATGGCTCTAATTCACTTTCCAGCAGCTGTTGTAGTCTATTCGTAAAGCTTGGAGTTGAAATCTAAAGGTTTTGGGGTTGATTTCAGGCTTTCGGGGATAGGACATTGTATATCTAGTTAAGTCACTTTACTTTCTTTCTTTTTTTTTTGGTGGTGGGAAAAGTTCTGTAAATGAGGACTGGGCAAACGATATAGACGTGAATGGTTGATGGCAGATTGAGGACTGCGTGTGCGTAAAGGAAAAACACAGATATACATAGATATATGATATTACATATGGTCGCTTTAAGCACAAGGGGGCTATCCCCAAAAATTATGTTTTGAGAAAATCGAGGGAAAGGTTTTAGTCCCTTGTTCAGTTTCTTTAAAAGACAGGTAGAGTTTTCTCTATAACCAAAGAAAAATTCACACCAATGAAACCAAATTTCTCCTATAGGACTATAGGTAGGGCACAGCCCACTTTTGGTTTAAGTGAAGATTTCTGGAAAACCCCGAAATCTGGGTTAGCTGGCTTGTCCTTAAAAGAGACCGTATAGTCATGTGTGTGTGTGTGTGTGTGTGTA
>NW_004797581.1:781620-791543 GCF_000002075.1 Aplysia californica | reverse complement strand
TACACACACACACACACACACACACACACACACACACACACTCACACAAGGTCGCGGCTAACCTCACTAAAACCAGTGTTTGAAAAATTCAGAGACTATGCTAAGTGTTGTTTGTATAACACTTTTGTCCTCTTTGATCGCATAATCTCCAGCCCCTTTCTTCTCCTTTTCCAGTAGCAGTCTCCCCCCAACCCTCTTCTTGCTGTGTAACCTAGTCCCTTTCCTCCTCCTAATCTTCCTCCTTATCCTCCTCTTCATCATCATCCTAATCCTCCCCTCTTTCCTCCAAAAAGCGATTAGCAAATAACCAACCTATCAGCTAGGACATGCACTACAAGCAGTCATGTCAGTTTGTTAGTGTTTTAATTAGCACTTAAAATTGTAACTCACAGCTTGTAGAATATCATTTTCCTCATCCTCCCTTCTTACCTTCCCCTTCCTCTTCTTCCACCCCACCCCCTCTCCCAATCGTCTTCCTAACCGTCCTCCTCCACTAACCTCCTGCTTCATTTTCTTCCCAACCGTCATCCACCCGAGTCCAACACGAGATCAATTAATTACATGTATCAAACCCTCGAGTCCCACAGGCCGCTACTTTTAAAGTTTTCTTTGACATTAATTTTGGGGCGTTTTTTGAGTTTCTAAGACAACTATGTAAAAAGCAAAAAGGTATACCCCCTCTATCAATAATGTAATACGGGGTGCTCACTACGGATGGGATCGGCCGATCGGCCCGATCGCCCGACTCGATCGCCCGACTCGATCGCCCGACTCGATCGCCTCAAAAACAAACGTGTTTTTTTTTCAGTTTCAGGCGATCAAGTCGGGCGATTGGCCCGATCCAGCCGTAGTGGGCACCCCGAATAAGATTATCCGGAGTCATTATCAAGACATTCAAAGAACTACATTTGAAAAAGTTTGATATGATGTAAAGCTCAAAACCTTTGACGTTAAATTTCTCAAAACTAGGTACTGAGCAGATAGACCTTTGTAATGTTAGGGTAGCAAAGGCTCAAACTCTTTCATGTCATACATTCTAGTCACTCAATAACGCTTGAAAACGCACTGTTGTGGAAAACGGTTTTTTAAAGTGCGTAACTTCGTAATTCATGTATATTTCTTTTTTAAATCCTGTTTTCTTTTCTTTTTTAATTTTACAAAGGCAGGTAACAACATGCACACTATAAATGGCCCAAATGATGCAGAATTTATTTAGGTTTAAAACGGTCTGTTGCATGAGTGGGTAGTGCCAGGCTATAACACGATGGTTGGGTGATTACATTTTCAAGTTTCTTTTTGACGCTATTGTATACAAATTCGTGCTCGTAATTTAGGTATGATGATTTAAAATGTGCTGAGTATTACGAGTCAGCTATAATTTCATAAAGAGTTAGATAAAGGCCATGCGTGTACCCCTTACTCGTTCTTTTCTTCCAGTGCCACCTCCTTCTCCCCCTTATCGTCCTCCTATCCCTATTCTTTACCCTCCACAAGGGCATTCTCCTGTTCCTCCAATGGCGCTTACATGACCAAATCTGTGCTCATAGTAGTGCCAGAAATCGTAAAACACCTATTCAAGCTCAAACCCCCTTCCTCCTCCTCCTCCCTGTCTTCCTCTGCTTTCTTCTCGAGACCAAACACTTCAGGCCTCTGGCTCAAACTCAGCGTAAAAGCCAGACGTCAGAGATAACGTAAACGTAATAACTACCTCGTATAAGACTAATAAGAGGACCCGTGCAAACAGGCACCCGGCACCATGCCCGCTGTCGCAAGTCATGCCAAACAAACGCTAAGCAAATATTTTTGAGAGCCCAACCGGCCCTGTTCTGCTGCAACTGGAGGTAAGCATGGGTAACGAAGTATCCCCTAACCGGATATAATAATAATGATTTTGCATCCGGATGAAAATAAAACCCTTCAGTAGATAGAGCTGCTTACCCCGGAAGGAAATACCACACCTTTTGTAGGGATAGTAGCGGAAGTGCATTAGTCATACCAACGATGATAAGCGGTGTTTTGTTAAGGTGTACTATCTATGGATTTTAAAAAGCACGCGCACTCACTCAGCCAATATCCTTTCACTTCCATATTCACTAAGCTAGATAAGTTCGAACACACAGTCTTCTCGGGTACAGACAAATTATCTCGGAGGTCCAAATTGTTTACACGTTTTGCAGCTCAAAGATTCCTTCGTGATTGAAAATTGTAAAAGAGTAGACCGTTAGGCCGCCACCAATGCAAAATTCAAAAAGTTCCCTACCATAAAAAAATATCCCTATCAAACCTGTAAAATGGTAAGACACTTTGTAACACCTCGATTGATTCCAAACGTATTGACATATTATGCCTCTCCTTTGGAGCATATCAAAGAAGTCAATATATACATCTGAAGGGAGGAAAGTTGTAATTGAGCAATCCACTTCTTTTATGTCTACCGCGCAGGCAAAGTCGTATTATGCTTACTGCTAAATGCCATACCTGGTGTGGACATATTGGATCTGAATACAGGAGAGTGCAGAAAAATCATGAACCTGGATATTACGTACGTCTCGTTAGAGGGGGTAGGGGTGGGTAGCCCAAAAGAAATTCTGCTCGACAAATTTTGTGTTTGGGCTGATTGAATAAGGGGGGGGGGTTAATATTTTTAGGGAACAAGAATGGGCAGAGGTCATTCTTCAAAGTACAAATGTGTGCAAACATAGCAATACACACATTTGTACATACACATACACAAAGAAAATGTCTCTCGTTAAGTAAGGGGATGGTATTATCAAGGTACTTGTACTTTCTTGTCCAAATGTGTATACACACACACACACATACACACACACAAACACACACACAACTACACACACACAAACAAACACACACACACACACACATACTCTCTCTCGTATCGTATTTTACTACAAATACTCTCTCTCTCTTTCTCTCTCTCTCAATCTCTCCCTGTATCTCTCTCTTTCTCTTTCTCTCTTTCTCTCTCTCTCTCTCTCTCTCTCTCTCTCTCTGTATCTCTCTCCTCTCACTCACTCTCTCTCTCTCTCTCTCACACACACACACACACACACACACACACACACACACACACACACACACACACCACACACACACACCACGATACACACACTCAATACTCTCTCGCATTGAACATAAACACACACACAATAAAAGTAATAATGTACGCATTCTTGCGTAGCCCATCAACCTATTCCATTTATAGGTTGGAGGGTTTTTTTTAAAGGTTGGCTTTAACTGGTAAATGAGTATAAAAAATGCCCTAAAACGAAACATTGGTGGCAGAAACACACAAAAACGGACATTTTTGGGCTGAGTATTGGGCTTTTGATGTGTTAATAGCCCAAAAACCACTTTTCAGGGGGTAAACGGAATAAAATATGAGCAACAGTTTTCTCAGGATATCTTTTTAAAAAGTTTTTAAGATAGCGCAATAAAACTTGTAGAAAATGGAACAAGGAACATTCTAGACTGTTTTAAAGAAAATCTAGCCCTACCTTTTTCTAAGAATCTCTTTTCATAATGTGTTGCAACTTCTTTTTCAAAATGTTATGGAGTAAGGGAAACTGGAAGCACATTTATTCAAAAGTTATCTTTGGATCTTTATGTGAATGGTCCATCAATGTGCAAATAGTATGGATCACCGCTCTGCAAAGTTCCAGGTCTGTAGCTGTAATGCTTTTTGAGATATTGTGACATAACTACAACTTTTTGCGTGAAAATGGAAAAACCGAGAAAATCGCCAAAAAAAAACCCAACCCTGAAACAAATTGAGAAAAACCCTGGTTAAACTTACATTTAAAAATAAAAATAAAATATTTCCTGGTGATTAAAAATGTCGTGTGATACAGGATAATGTGCAGAATATGCTTAAGTTGTGTACAAGCCAAAGAACAGGAATTGGTTTTTCATGTCATTTTTCAATAATATTTACCCGTTATTTTTCGAGTAAGCATAATTCACCCCAATTTTTTAACGAGTATATACCTTTGGCGCTTTCAAAGTAAAATTACACCACCCGTTTCACGTTACTTTACCCCATAGACTAATTACAATAATATTGTAATATCCTAGATCACCAACACGGGTGTAATCTCGTTCCTTATGGAGCGCATCATTTGACACAATGTAGAACCAAATAGAGGGCAAGGGGAGGGGAGGGAGGGCACTCGAATTTTGCGAGACTGGTGTTTTGCCTTTCTTTGAGTGCCCATGATGCACACACTTTACAAATAAGTTTTGTTTGTTTGTTTGTTTGTTTGTTGTTGTTTTTTGTGTTGTTATTTTTTTTACAGAACAAAGATCGGTGACCATGATTATATACGATCTAAGCTATTATATTATATAGCAGTAGTGTGTGGTGGAAGTAGCTGTTGCCTCCTTTGGAACACATCAGAAAATTCAAGATCTCAAAGGAAGAAAAGTAATAATATAGATCTACCTGGGCAATCTACTCCCTCTATGTCTACCGCCCAGGCAAAGTTTTATCACGCCTACTTCTTAAGATCGTCTGTCAAGAAGCAACATTTCTGAATAGCACGAACCTACAAGTCTATTTTTAACTCCGACTTCAGGATATATATCTCAGAGACATCTAGCCTGCTATTATAATACAGAAATCAATCCGTGACATGTGTAATAGACAATACCCGATGCAATGTCTCATTGTGGTGTAGAATGGCAGGGTTTCTTTATACCCGGTGCGCACTGCCAGTCCGTTTCATTTGACTGCGTCGGAGCCAGACGGATTTTCCTTCGTGTATGGGGCAAAAGCTTCCCTTGTAGCACAATACCACCAAATTCAACAGAATTCGACTACTTTACTTTTATCCGCCGCTTATACCCTTTAGGGTGTCGGTGGAAGAAAGAGGCGTCTCTCTGCCACCAGTCGGAGAGCTTGGGTCAGGGGGATGCCGTGAGTTGTTAATGTTTCCCTGACTCTATCTATCCTGGTCTTTCTTGGTCACCCTCTAGCCTTGTTGCCATTGAATTTTTTTATGTTGGCAAATTGTGCTGGGTGGTGTGATGGTAATCGCATGAGATGTCCGAACCATTTGATTCTTTGGTGTTGGATGTGATGCATGATATCATTTGTGCCCACCATTTCTCTGATTACTGGCTATAATTTTCCAAATCAGACACCTTTGTTTCTCAATGTCGTGAGTCGAATCCAGAATTCAACTAAATTCGACTGCGACTTTCCGAATCAAACCTGTTTGTTTCTCAATATCGCGAGTCAAATCGGCTGTAATATGTCAAAATGGTAACTTTTGTCCCTCCATGAAGGAAAATCTTGCTCGTCCCGACCCAATACGATAAATCCGATGGTAGTGTGCACTGGGTGTAATAACAAAACCTGAAGTAATGAAATGTCTCTCTGAGGTGTTAAGTGACCAGATTGCTTTACGTGATCATTAAGGGGCTGGGGGGTAGAGTTTCAGAACGTGAGGTAATAATTTACGGAGGTGGATTTGAAACAGGAATCTTGGGAAGAGATGAGGTCGATGTCCTCACTACGTTTTTCATGTGTATAAATATATATATATATATATATATATATATATATATATATATATATGTGTGTGTGTGTGTGTGTGTGTGTGTGTGTGTGTGTGTGTGTGTGTGTGTGTGTGTGTGTGTGTGTGTGTGTGTGTGTGTGTGTGTGTGTGTATAATAAATAATAATAATAATAATAATAATAATGGATTGCATTTATATAGCGCATATCCACTTATGCAATGCTCTATGCGCTTAACATGATACATATAATGGATTTACAAATCAATTTTAAAGGTACATAGTGTTACATACTCATGCAAACACATATTTACTCACGCACGCACCACACACACATACATACTCACATACACACATACGTACATACAAACTCACAACGATCTACAGCTTGGATGCATTCTGTCTAATCGAAATATGATGAAAATAGAAATGATTTTAGTTTCTTCTTAAAAATTTCTAGATTTTTCTGCTTCTCTGATAGTTTTTGGAAGCCTATTCCAAACAAGTGGGGCAAAATATGAAAAAGAGCGTTGGCCATATGATCTGTAATTTATTTTAGGCTTAACAAGGGTTGTTTTGTCACTTGATGATCTGAGCGTTCTAGGAGGCACATAGGGTGTTAAAAGCTGTTTTAGATAGTCCGGTGATAAATCATTTAAGCACTTATAGCAAGTTAAACAGATTTTATATATGATACGCTCTTTCACTGGGAGCCAGTGTAATGCTTTTAGAATAGGAGTCACATGATCATGCTTTAGTTTTTTAGTAATTATTTTGACAGCAATATTTTGTACTCTTTGTAGATGTTGTAACTGTTCATCAGGTACACCAGCCAGTAAGGAATTGCAATAATCAATCCTTGACAATATAAGTGATGTTATTAAAGTTTTGGTGATACCAACAGATAGATATTTTCTAATGCTCCCTGTTTTCTTCAGCTGGAGATATAGATTTTTACAAAGATTGGATACATGGTATTTCATTGACATATCTTGATCTAGCACCACACCTAAATTTCTTATTTTAGTTTGGGCTGATATTTCGTGGCCATTGATGTTTATTCTGATATTGTCGACTTCATTGCATGCGCTGCTACGAAGAAATAATATTTCGGTCTTATCCTCATTTAATTTTAATTTGTTCTTGAACATCCATTTTCTTATATCATTGATACATCTGGCGATTCTATCTATGAGATTGTGTACATTGTCAGTTGTAGTGAATCCATTTAAGCTGTGTATCGTCTGCATAAATATGGTAATTGAGGGCATATAAAGAAATTATTGATGACAGACTTTGCGTGTACATTGTAAAGATGACAGGACCAAGGACCGAACCCTGAGGAACTCCGTATTTTAGAGGTAACCTATCTGACACATCATTGCCAATTTTCACTGACATAAATCTATTGTCTAGATATGATTTAAACCACATTAGAACAGTACCTGATAGTAAAAATGACTTTTCCAATCTCTCTAGTAAAATTTCGTGGTCGATGGTATCGAACGCCGCTGACAAATCAAGCAGAACCAAAACACAGACTTTTTTAAATTATCGATTTCATTTAAAACATCTGATGATACCTTTAAAAGCGCGGTTTCCGTACTGTGGTGCCTTTTATAAGCAGATTGAAAAGGTTCTTCCATGTCATTGGCCTTTAGATGTTGTTGAACTTGACACAAAACGATTTTCTCCAGGATTTTTGATAAAAAGTTAAGATTGGAAACTGGCCTAAAATTTCTCATGTCGTTTTCATCAAGACCTTGTTTTTTAAGTATAGGTTTTACAATGGCTTGTTTGAAAAGATAAGGTACGATTCCAGTGGTGAGTGACATATAAATACAACTAGTAACATATGGTGCGAGATCGTCGATGCACGTAACTAACAATGAAGTGGGCATTGGGTCTAAGTCGCATGTTTTAGCGGGGGACTCTTTGATATACTTAATGACCCCTTTCTCTGATACCACTTTAAATTCACTCAATGTTGATTTGTTCATAATTGCAAGATTTTCATCAACAACTATATTTGTATTTACATCTAACATATCAGAGTCTAAATCAGGTCTTATTCTTTCAATTTTATCATTGAAAAAGTGCAGAAAATTACAACAAAGTTCATAACAAATAAATAACATATAATATATTATTAACTTTGAATGAAAGCCTCACTCGTTTACAATGGTATCTTAGAAGACGGACTTTCCCAAGATTAGATCTAAACGAAACTAATGAAAAACTGAAAACGGAACTACAATGACTTCAGACTCCTTAATAAAACTGTGCATACTTCAAATGATTCTGAATCACCATTATTTTTTTTTTCGAATTCGAAAGTAGAGTGGTTCGAAGCGACCAAAGTGACAAATCTTCACAAATATAATTTATACACCTCTACACAATGATGTTATTCTAAAGAGAGTTAAAAGAGTTACATTGGAAAAGAGACATCAACCTAAAATATACATGGTTAGTTGGTACTAATTTCAAGGAAAAACCCTATTGACCACCCCCCCCCCCCCCCCCCCTGCCCTACAACTGAAAAAACACCACATTCATACCTAGGCTTTCTTCCTAGTAGCCTAGATCCATACCCCAAAAAATAGAATTAGAATAGAAGAATAAAACTCTCTCGCGCTTGTTTGCCAACTAGATTAAAAATGTGGATGAATGCTTTTTTTTTCTTTCTTATCTGATATTTAGGCTCCTGTTACCGAAAACGGATATGGGAATTAATGTCTTTGTTGTTATATAATGTCTTTGTTGTTATATAATATCTTTGTTATTATATAATGTCTTTGTTGTTATATAATGTCTTTGTTGTTATATAATGTCTTTGTTGTTATAGGGGTTACGCACAGGATAACAAATGAGGTAATGTCTTTGTTGTTATAGGGGTTACACACAGGATTAAAAATGACGTAATGTCTTTGTTGTTATAGGGGTTACACACAGGATTAAAAATGACGTAATGTCTTTGTTGTTATAGGGGTTACGCACAGGATTAAAAATGACGTAATGTCTTTGTTGTTATAGGGGTTACACACAGGATAAAAAATGACATAATGTCTTTGTTGTTATAGGGGTTACGCACAGGATTAAAAATGAGGTAATGTCTTTGTTATTATAGGGGTTACACACAGGATAAAAATGACATAATGTCTTTGTTGTTATAGGGGTTACGCACAGGATAAAAAATGAGGTAATGTCTTTGGAATGACGTGGAACTGACGAGACAATCTGACCATGAACCCGTATTGCGGCATTGATAGGGATAAGAATATGCAAACATAACAAAATAAATTACCTGGAACATGTAACCTATGTGTGGATTTCCACCAAAGTCCCACAGGTAAGAAGAAAGCTTAGAAGTTAGAACAGAAGTAATCAAAATGCACCCAGTACTCACCGGCTGGCTTCAATTATTCAGAAAGAGCTCAAACGGCTTAAAATATAATTACATTTGTATAGATTAATTTGTGATCTCATCAGACTGGCTTTTTCGATCGTTACTCACTGTTGTAACTAAATACATGTTTTAATGAACTAATTCAGTGGGTAACTGGCGGTTGCTCGGGTGTAGTTTACTCCTTCTTTCTTATCAAACATAATACATCGTTCTTATCTCTCTTTCTTTTCTTTTCTTGTGTTTGTTGATCCCTGTAATATCTCTAATCTTCGACACTTATATGAACTAACTGTGCTGCAAGTGCCGTAAAATTCTTGTTATATCTGAAGTAAGTAAATTTCTGCTTCATCAAAAATAACAATTCGAGCCTTTAACTTATTTTTGAAAAAATAAAACACACATGTATATTATGAGCTTAAATTTTGACAAAGGATATACGGCTATACTTAATTTCTACCGAGAGAAAAAGTCCAAGGCCAGATAAGAGGAAAGGGCAAACTTGTCAGAAAAATGAAATTATTGCCTTCAGTGAAGAAATAAAACAAAGCCTCCAGGGGACACTGCATTACGGTAAAGAACCTAACTACGGAAGATGTACACTAATCGATGACAGGGATAAAGATAGTAATTTTATCCCTTGATCCCAGCAAAGTCGGGTAATGTCTTTGCTTGGTTGGTTTTTTTACTCAGAGTTTAAGGCCATTAGCCTGCATCACAAAGCATAGATCTACACATGTTACTGAAGAGACGTTGAATAATAAGCATTACCAATGCCCACTTTCAAGGGGTGTAACTTTCATGAAACGGAAGATGAATTTCATTTTATCTTTTATTTTATTGTTCAAGCTTTGCAAATCAAAAAGAAATTATTCAACTTGTTTAACTTGCAACACAATATGTCATAGTACAAAAGCTTAGAGGTGTTACCAGAGAGTAACAAACAACAAAAGAAGGACAGCAAAAAATCTCCAACCCGCCC